>NC_092335.1:574372500-574420000 GCF_046630445.1 Rutidosis leptorrhynchoides
TAACGACAACTAGAAACGAGCCACACGTTATGAGCTAGCATGCAAAACTAGCCCCGGGAACACCCCATTGGGTCATTCGGCCGAATACCCCCACCCCATCTGTGACGACCCGGAAATTTCTGACCAAATATAAACTTGATCTTTATATGTTTCCAACACGATAAGCAAAGTCTGTAATGTTGAAGTCTCAAAAATTTTGAACTGTGTTCATGTATTCATTTAACCCTTGACTGTTTCCAACGATTCACTAACAATCAATTATAAATAGATATATGTATATGAATATATGTATAGATATATATATATATATGATAACATGATAATTTGAAATACATTAATAAGATATTATACGATTTAGTTTCTGGAATTAAAGACGTATAAGATAACTTATGATATACATAACTATTACTATTTATATATTATTAAAATGTATAAATATTAAATATATAATGTATATTATATAAATATGAAATATTACATAACTAATAATATATGTGTAAATACAAATTAAAATATAATTATTATTGTTATTACTACATTCAATATTAAAACAAATATTAATATTAATACTAATATCAGTATCATGAATATTATTAAATATAAATATAAAATTCGATACATTTAAGTTGTTATTACATTCATTATTATTAATATCAATACTAGTACTAAAAATATTAATAAAGATTATAATATGGTCTTTGATACACTGATTTGTTATTGTACCATTATTATTGTTAACATTGTTAATAACATTATTATTATAACTAATAGTGAAATTATAATTTTAGTTACTATGATTATTATTATTATTATATTTTAAGTACCATTATCATTAAAAAATATTATTTTTATTATAGTTATCATTATTATTATTATCATATTATTATTTTTATCATTTATTATTATTAGTATCTTAATCAATAAAATTATTATTATTATTAACATTATTATTAATTAGTATTATTATTATTAATATATTTATATTTATTAAATATTAATATTAATTATATATTATATATATACATAAAATCAGCAATAGAATCGAATCTGGGAAAATCACCATCGAACTTTATTTTCTTTTTGTTTTCTGTCTGCTATTTGTTATGAGTCGATTTCAGTGGCCAAATACAGACAATTGTGTTACTGCATCAATCACTCAATCATATTATATAGATGCACTTCTGCAAATAAATAAATAAAAAAAAACAAATTTCCTTCATACAGCTCGATATACTCTGTATGGTCATGATTAAATCAAAAACTCGAAATCAAAACACTTTTGAAAATCTAAAAATACAGAAGTGTTCTAAATCATGTTGTGAATGTTTTCTCAAAATTTCAGGTTTCAATTCGTCAAAACGAATTCGAATTCTCTAGTCAAAGTCTCGTTTCAAAAAGTCAAACGTATGAACATTTATCAAATTCGAGTTCATATGGTTGTTTTAAGTTAAATTGATGTTTGATAAAGTTTATAGAAGTGATTTGGAGATTATTTCATGAAGAAAGCATAGCCTAAAAATGTCCAAATTTCGAAATAAATATTTGAGTTCATCGATGGGTGCAGCTGCAGTTTATTTTATTTTTTTTTCTTCTGGTCTGTAAATCACACTCACCCATTGCAGATCATTTATATTTCAATTACAAATCTTAAAACAACCAAATATTTTCGCTAATAAGATCATTTGGGCTGTTATGATTATGGTTATGTAAAAGATGAAGTAAAACAGAAAATGTAGTTTAAATAAAATTAGGATATGATTTTAGCCAGAATGAAAGCAGCAGCTCAATGGTCTAGGGTGTTAGCGGGTTATTGAGAGGTCTCGGGTTCGAGCCATGGCAGGGTCATTATATTCTTTTTGGGCCGAATTTTGAGGTAGTTCTTGTATTATTATTATTATTATTATTATTATTATTATTATTATTATTATTATTATTATTATTATTATTATTATTATTATTATTATTATTATTATTATTATTATTATTATTATTATTTTTATTATTATTATTATTATTATTATTATTATTATTATTATTATTATTATTATTATTATTATTATTATTATTATTATTATTATTATTGTCATTATGATTGTTATTATTATTAAAGATTGTTATTGATTAGGTTAATATAGATAATAGGAGTAATATTATTATCACTTTTGGTATTACTAATTAATATCACTAAGTACTATTAGTATTATTATTATTATTATTATTATTATTATTATTATTATTATTATTATTATTATTATTATTATTATTATTATTATTATTATTATTATTATTATTATTGGTACAAGTGTTATTATTATTATGATTATCATTATTAATTATTGATATTATTACGAGTATTATAATTATCAATACCATTATTATTACTAACATACATATTTTTATGATTATAGTTACAAATGAGATTTTTAGTATTATTAATGCTATTACTAATATTAATATTATCTTTCAGAGTATAAATTATATCATTTTACCACTAGTATGAGTAATATTATCATTGTTATAATTATTATTGTTAGTCCTAAATGAAGCTTAGATCTACGGTTTTGATGGATGTTTAGTGGGTTAGAAGTATTAGTTATCAAGAGCAATAGAGAGAAAAGATAAAATATGCAATATGTAAAATGGATAACTAGTTCATTAACAAGTGAGGAGGTTGTTTATATATGACAACCTCCTAAGTTACAAGAGTTACAAGTTACCATGGTAAATACAGTAAATACATTACAAAATAATAATAAAACTGTGCGCCACAAATCTATTACATAAACATATGTCAACAATCTCCCCCTTGGCGTGCGGTTTTCAAAAAAATATCATCACCGAATCATTAGCTTTGACTGGCACCTTCTGAGGCCTTTTTCTTTGCTTCTTCCTCAGCTTTCAACGCTTTGATCACGTCACTTCCCGGTGTGTAATTCCTTTCATAGTGTTTGGGAATGATGAACTCTTTGAGGCTGGTGATTTTGTATTCGAACCTTGGAACATATTGTGACCCGGTGAAGTAGTTTTTCTTTCGGTTGATTCCCAGCGAAGTGTCAAACTGCCTCATGTACAGCCTGAATTCAAGAAGTTCATTGATGTGATTTGCCATCTCGTTTGTCATCAGCTTTTGATAGTTCCCAATGTTTTCTGTTCGCTTGCATATGTCGAAATACTTTAGTGCACGCTTGAGAGTCCCGTCAGAGTATTTTGGCAGCTCTGGTTTGCGGATGAAAATTGGCTTTTTGATCTTGTTGCGAAATATGAAACCTTCTTCAGGGGCATCTAAGCAATAGCAAATCCTAAAAGAAGACAAATCCAGATCGCCGATGGTTTGATTTGGTGCGGAGAGCAGAATCTTCTTTCGAATAGACTCGGCACCTAACTGCAGATCATATTGAGAAGCCAGTTTGATTCTATCTTTCATGAACCTTCTCACCCTTTCGATTGCCATTTCGATAACCCAAGTCTTTCTTATTTTGTTTCTCAACCAATTGTACAAAAACAACACATCAACCGGATTAAGTTCAATTAGATCATATTCCGAGAACATGTACTCTTGGTCGTTTGAACTAATCACTCTAAAAAATGGAGTATACACTCTCTTAGACAATGACCTGCAGAGCACACTGTTTATGATGATAATTGGATTTTCTTTCTGTTCTTCCATTTCAAACTCATCCCAGTTCTTGAAAACCCTCCTTTGGTAACGGTTACATAATCAACTTTTCTTTGTCATTGAGGAAATCATAACACCCGATTGGTTTGAATCTTTTAGCTACTGGCACGTTTTTGAGTTTATCTTCACTTACGAAGATCCTATAAGCTTGTTCCTCTAGCCAACAGCCCTGTAAAACTTCTTCAGATTGAGGTTCACCAAGATTGATTGGAAGTGATATGTGTTTGTTGAATTCTCCATGTTGAGGATCGGATGACGTGGATTGATCAGGAGGTGGTGGAGCTGTTGGTTTGGGAAACCTTGGTGCAGGTTCATCGGTGTATTCCTGAGTGACAAACCAATCAAATTCATTTAGCTCTTCCTCATCTGAAGCTTCTAAGTTTACGTAATTTTCTTTGGTGAATGCTCCTTCAATGACCGCGGTAGGCTGGGGTTTCAAGTTTCTGAAGAACTCTTCCTTTTCTTCTTCAGATTTTGGTATGATAAGCTGTGGAGTGGATGTGATGATAGTTTCAGACTGGGAGGTGATAGGTTCGATGTCTGAACATGTGTACACCACCATGGCAAGAGAAGTTTCGGCAGAGGTAACCACTTCTTCAGGTATATCGATATCGGTTTTTACTTCCTCTTTGACATCAACAAACATAACTTCATCGAAATCATCTTCATCGTCAGAGTTGATTGTGATCACATCATGTCCGTCTGGAGCAGTATCATCTTCTTCTACTGTGTATTCGATCCCTTCGACCATTCCTTCAGGTATATCAAAGTCATCAACAATTTCTTTCCCTTTCCTGGAAGAACTAGGTGCAGATTGTGTTTGACTGATAGTTTGGGTGATGTGCACAGTGGATCTTCCTCCAATATTCTCCCCCTCATGTTGGCCGCCGGAATCGAGGTCATCATGTCGCCGGGAGGAAGATGGTTGATCAACACAACACGGTATCGGTTCAAGAACCGGTGGATAATTCGGAATGAGTTTAAGTGAGTTGAGAAGACCGAGAATAGCTTTTCTGATGTAATCACCCTCAGAAAGATTAACTGAGAGAAGGTGAGCATGAAATTCGTTTTCCCGTTGAATATACGTGAGATTTGGTTGATGAGTGACAGATTGGGTGATAGGGGATGATGTCATGATTGGAGGTGACAGCGGCGGTGGTGAAGCATTGAGATCAGGTGGTGGTGATGTTAATCGTGGTGGTGATGTAGCCGTGGAAATAATTGGGAAGGATGTGATAGAGCCCTGCAAGGAAGTGTTAGTGAAAATAGCCTGAGATTCTTGATGAAACTCAGTTGTCACCACTGTTGAGCTGGAAAGCTGAGCAGTGAGGCCTGTTGAGACAGGACTTCCAAGTGATCTTAAAGAAGCAATTTCTGGGGATTTGCTAACCTCTACGCTTGTTGTTGCAGTCTGAGCTATAGACACTGATTGTTCGGTATAGGACTGCACCAAATCCCTACGAGCACTAGACACATTCTCAAATTGTTTTTGGCGAATCTCATCTAGAGATGCCAATTCTAACTCATATGAAACAGATGTTTGAGCATCTGAGTGGCTTCCTAATGTTTGGGGGGGGCTAACGTTTTCTTTTTGCCCCATCTCACACCCGGTCCGCACATCCTCTCTTGATTTTTCAACCACGCCCTCATTTCCATCCTTATCACTCCTAACAATATCGTGAAGAACCTTCTAAAGTTGTTCAGAGGTTACCTGCTTTGATTCTGCTTTTCTTTTAGACCTAATTTCACCCTCATTTCTTTTCCCCTCAAATTTTCTTTTATGTGACCCTCGCTTACTAGACCCCTCACCAGGTGTCCTATCAGTTCCTGGGGCAGGATCCCCGGGTTGTAAAGGATCTATAGGAGCTCCTATCTGTCTCATATAAGCAGTAATTCTTGGATCATCACGAGGTCCAAGATTTAGTAAATGCACAGGAATAGGTTGAGCTGGCACATTCTGTGATCCTATTCTCTTTTGAATGAACTCTATGAACGGATGCTCTACAAGTGGATCAACACGATCTCTAGGTATGGGATCTGGAGTCTGGTTGCTGACATCAATTACTGCTCCAAGAATTAAGGAATAGAATCTTGGGAATTGAATGTATGATAGGAGAGGTGCTGAGTGGATTTCTATCAAGCGTTCCCAGATGACACGACCAAAGTTAGCAGATGGCAGGAACACAATGCCATAGAAGATTTTTAACAAGAATACAGTGATGTGATCGGTTCCAGTTTGCATTGGATTGAAGCAACGATTGATGAGAGTATATAGGACAGCCCATCGTTGTGCCATTCGTTTCTTTTTGAACTCCCTTATCTTTGTCAACTCTCCTTCGTATCCAAGTTGTGTACGGCAGCAAGCATTGCATTTTCTGAAGGGAAAATATCGTATTGAGCACGGGCGAGAATTCCCAAGAATCGTCTCATGTCAGCTAGTGTGAAGGTGGCTCTCCGATCAGGGTTCTGAGAGGCTAGAAAAGAAAAATAGTCGGGTGCATCGTTAACTGGAGGGTGGTAGGTCATGGTGTCCCGAATTAGACGAAGTTGTCGTACTGAGACATGGTCGAATTCAGTGAAAAGGTTATGCATTGGGTGATTTAGAAGTATGGGGATCCAATAGGAGCAAGGGGTGGGAACATCCTCGTTGAAAAAGACATTGTTTGACATTGCTGTGAAATCATGAGCAAGGTTAGTGAAAAACACAGTTCATTTGGTGTTTTGGTGAAAATAGTGATAAAGCATTAATTGTTTCAATTTTAAAAGATTGTCAAGGTTCATTTGAAACAGTACTAACACTTAACAATTTTGAACAAAATTGGTTTTCGAGCATTAGTCAAATTTTGAGCAAAGTTTTAGATCATGAAGGTTTTCGTGCAAGCATTTCATCTATCAAAGGGTTTCAGACAAAGGTTTTCACACAGACAACCTTTTTCGAGCATAAAGTTTTTCAGTCACACTTTTCGAGCAATAACATTTTTTTCAGACAACAATTTTTCATACAGGAAAGGTATTCAGACAGACAACCTTTTTCGAGCAGGAAGGTTGTCAGACACATTTTTCGAGCAGGTTAGGTTTTCAGACAGAGACCTTTTCAGACACAAGGGAGGTTCTCACACAACTAAATTTTTGAGCACAAAAAGGTTTTCGGTCAAGACTTTTTCGGGCACCTTTTTCGAGCGCTCGAAAATCAAGAGATTTTCGAGCACCCTGTTTGTTTGAGTTTCATGTTCATCTTTTTGCAGAAAATACAACAATTTGGGCCAATTTAAGATTTAATGAATGAAATCTATTGTAAACTAAACCTGTTTAACATCATGAATTAAGACAAATCATCTGAAATTTCTCAGATTTATTCGTGAACCCTAAAATTACTCCTATTCAAATTTGAGGTTGCAACAAGTATCTATTCAAGTAATTAAGGAATAAATCAAGTTCTTCTTATCACAATCAAGATCCCTAAGTTAATTTATTATCACAGATTCGTTTTATGGGTGCAATCAATCAACTTAGGTTTCTAGGGTTCGACACCCCTGTATACACACAACATATATTCATCAAATACTTATCCAAATCATGGCAATTTCAACACTTTAAGTGATTACAGAGATAGAAAATCTTCTATAAAACAACAATTTTAGCCATAAACACATGATTTTAAAGTGAAAATACCGATTAGGTTTACTTGTGAAGATGATGAACAGTGGCAATGAACAGGGTGTTCTTGAGAGCACGTGAGCCTGACAAAATTAGATTTTCTAAAGTGATATTTGAAAGTGATGTGTTGGAAAGTGAACCTTTAACCTTATATTGACACAGGAAGTCCGAAAAATTAGCTTTTCAGTCATTTTTTTTTCCGAGAAAGGATAAGTTCAAAGTTGTTGCACGAAAATTTCAATTTCAAGCACAATTTGCTCGAAAACCTTCAGTCTTAGAATTTTGCTCGAAAACATTCACTAGATTTTGGATTTTAAGGGATTTTGGTACCCTATAATAACCTTTAAGAATTTTAAGAAATTCTGTGAAATAATCAAGTTATCGTTTAAACTTTAATTATTTTTCAAAATTTAGTTTTCTCAGATTTTATCAGTAATTTAGACCGGGAACCATGAGGCAGTCATATAGACACATCCTCTTAGGACAGTCACAAAGACATATCCTTTGTCATTTGTTGACTGTGAGTTTGAGGCAGTCATTTAGACACATCCTCTTGAGGTAGTCACAGAGACTTATCCTCCGTCATTTGTTGACTGAGATTTTGAGGCAGTCATTTAGACACATCCTCTTGAGGTGATCACAGAGACTCATCCTCCATCATTTGTTGACATTTTGATGTTAACTCCCCCTAGACAGTTGCCAGTTTCAGGAGAGTTAGTTTTGTAAGAGCGAGTTTTACATTGATGTTCGTGTAAAAGTCATTTTAGATTTTGAAAATTAACATTATGAAACCGGGTCTCACACTGTAATTTATGTGAGAGCCATTGTTCTTATCTCCCCTTCAAAATATGAAGTATCAGATTTTGAAAAACACAACGCTCCCCCTAGGCAAGTGCATCACTCCCCCTAGACACTTGCCGAGACCCTAAATGGAGTTGAAATCAATCATGCCAATTTTGTCAACTAGATATTTAAATGTGGGTTCATCTAAGGCCTTGGTTAAAAGGTCAGCAAGTTGACTTTTGGTGGGCATGAAGTACAATTCGACATTGCCTTTTTCAACATGATCCTTGATAAAGTGGTAACAAATGTCAATGTGTTTGGTTCGAGAGTGGTGCACCGGGTTGCTGGTGATAGCAATGGCACTCTGAGAGTTGCAATAGATCAGGATTTTGTGGAATCTGAATCCATAGTCAAGTAGTTGGGACTGCATCCACAGTACTTGGGAGCAACAGCTTGCAGCTGCAATATACTCAGATTCAGCAGTGGAAAGAGAGATGCAATTTTGCTTGTGAGAGGACCAGCTGACTAACTTGTGACCTAGGAATTGGAGACCACCAGAGGTGCTTTTTCGGTTTACTTGGTCACCAGCATGATCAGCATCCATGAATGCTGTAAGGTTGAAGTCGGTTCCAAAGGGATACCAGAGTCCGAGATTGGGCGTGCCTTTGAGATAGCTAAAGATTCTCATTACAGCCTTGTAGCGAGAATATCTAGGGTTGGCCTGAAAACGGGCACACAGACATAGAGCAAACATGATGTCGGGTCTACTAGCATTGAGATACATCAATGAGCCAATGAGGCTCCTATAGGGTGTTTGATCAAAAGATTGACCATCCAGATCAGCATGTAATGAAATGTAGATTGACATTGGAGTGGAGCTGGTTTTCATCTCATTAAAGTTAAACTTTTTGAACATGTCAGAAATGTATTTTGATTGACCGATGAAAATCCCCGTTGGAAGTTGTTTAACTTCTAATCCTAGAAAGAAGTGGAGTTCTTCGAGCATGCTCATTTCAAACTTGTTCTTCATGAGTTCAGAAAACTCATAGCAGAGAGCGGGGGAAGTGGAACCGAAAATGATGTCATCAACATAGACTAGAATTAACAAGATGTGTTCTTTCTGTTTTCTGATGAATAGAGTCGTGTCAATGGTTCCACGTGAGAAGCCGTTCTTGAGAAGAAACGCGGTTAGGGTTTCATACCATGCCCGGGGTGCCTGTTTTAGACCATAAAGAGCCTTGGAAAGGAGATACACGTGATTTGGGCGTTTGGAGTCTATGAAACCTTCAGGTTGACTGACATAGACCTCTTCTTGAAGAATCCCGTTCAGAAAGGCAGTTTTTACGTCTATTTGATAAACGGTGAATCGCTTTTGAGCAGCATATGAAAGAAATAGACGTATGGCTTCTAATCGAGCCACAGGAGCAAATGTTTCATCGTAGTCAATTCCTTCTTGTTGTCTGTATCCTTTTGCTACAAGACGTGCTTTGTTACGAATGATGATGCCGTGAGGATCCTTCTTATTTTTGAAGATCCACTTGGTATCAATAATGGTTTTTCCAGATGGACGAGGAACAAGTTCCCATACTTCAAGCCGATCAAATTGATGAATTTATTCTTGCATGGCTATAGACCAGTCGGGATCTTGGAGGGCCTCAAAGGCAGTTTTAGGTTCGATCGTGCTCAGAAAGGCAGCGAAAAAACATTCATTGTTGGAAGCCTTGCGAGTGCGAACGGGAGCGTCTGGATCACTAATGATTTGATGAATTGGATGATCCGCAGTCCATTTCGTGGAATGTGGGAGAGGTGTAGTAGATTCATCATTAAGGGAGGAGACGGTATGTGAGGAAGATGAGGATCCAGAACGTTCAGTGTTGTCAGTGGGGTATGTGGCATGTTCTTCCCACAGAGGAACAAGGGTATCTGCATTTTGTTCGGTGGATAGAATGGGAGGGGTTGCAGCGTCTAGAGACCTAGTACCTATTTCATTAGAGGGAGTATCTTCACTAGATTCGAGAGGAGATGATTCAACAGCTGGAGGATGAGGGTTGAAAATGGGAGCGTTGTTTGAGGAAGACACTCCAGTATCAAGGTCATCTAGAAGAAGAAAATCGGAGGAATTACTTTCGTTCGATGGTGATTCGCCCACAACCACCGGAGTAGATAAACTGATTGTGATTGATTCGGGGAGAGCCGGTTCCGAGGGTACTGTGGGGTTTGTTGTCAATGGTGGGATGATGGGTTCAAACAATGCATCTAGATCATCAGAGGTGGCCAGTGGAACATGTCGAAAGTAAGGATCAGAATTGAGTCCGGGGTGAGAGCCGTTATGACCAAGAACCATTCCAGACATCTCATCAAACTTGACATTGGTGCTTTCTTTAATGATTCGAGTTCGACGATTATAAACACGATATGCCACACGATCTTGAGAGTAGCCAATAAATATTGCTTCATCACCACGAACATCAAACTTTCCAAGGTTGTCCTCGTCGTTTTGAACATAGCACACGCATCCGAATATGCGAAAGTACTTCACATTGGGTCGACGTTTGAAGAGCAGTTCGTATGGAGTTTTGTCGAACCGACGATTAATAATGGAACGATTTTGGGTGAAGCACGCAGTGTTAACAGCTTCAGCCCAGAGAGACGGGGGTAGCTTGGAATAAACAAGCATTGTTCTTGCTGCTTCAACAAGGGTGCGATTACGTCTTTCTACAACTCCATTTTGTTGTGGAGTACGAGCGGCAGAGTTTTGATGGGTGATGCCGGCATGATCGAGATAAGAGTTAAGAACATAGTTTTGAAATTCCGTGCCGTTATCAGTTCTGAGAGTACGTACAAGCATATTGGTGGATAATTGGATTCTTTTCAGAAAATCAATGATTATTTTCGGAGTTTCAGACTTACTTTTCAGAAATCTGACCCATGTGTATCGTGAATAGTCATCAACTATCACCAGGATGTACTTTCTTCTACCAAGACTGGAAACACGCATTGGTCCGCAAAGGTCCATGTGAAGCATATGAAGAGGATTGGAGGAGTTGAAATCGGTTTTTGATTTGTGGGAGGATTTATGAATCTTTCCCATAGCACATGAAGGGCAAACGTGTGAAGTATCGAATGAGATGAGTGGAACACCGTCAACAAGGTTGTTGGAGACAAGTTTGTTGAGGTTCTGAGAGTGTAGATGTGACATCCGGTGATGCCACAACCATGAGGTTTCAGAGGAAGCTTTGGAAACCAGGCAGAGTGATTGTAAGTTTGAAGACATGTTTTTCATGGCAAGAGAGTAAAGAGTGGATTCACGTTTTCCTTCAAGTAGGTTGTCACCCTCCATGGTTTGAACACAGCACATAGATCTTTCAAAGATTACACGAAGATCACTGTCACAGAATTGACTGACACTGAAGAGACAACACCCAAGACCACGAACATAGGACACATGTTTGATGGTCACACCGTTAAACACATAATCTCCATACCCCTCGATTGTTGCAATTTCGTCATTTCCAAAGCGAACAGTACCTAGAAACTTGTTGACATAGTTTGTCAACATTGATTTATCACCAGTCATGTGTCTGGAACAACCAGAATCCAGATACCAAACACATGCTGGGATAACCTGCAAATAAGAGTTAAGCACAAGATTTAGGGACCCCAGTTATCTCGGGTTCCTTGTAAGCAGATATACTCAGAGAATTTAGATCATTAGATGAAACATTCAACAAGGTCTGAACATTCATTACAACACACGAATCATGGTTTTGATGACCAAAATACAGACGTCTTTTATATCTATTACACATTAATGACCCGGACTGAGAAGCAAGACTTGAAGATGCTTGGACTGTTTCAGTCTTGGGTTTCCATGCTTTCAAAATGCTTTGTTTTGGTTTAGGTCCTGTGAAATTTAAAACACCAAATTTAGACCTAGTTTGAAAATGATTCATGTCTTTAAGTAATGACTGTCTAGCCCTTTGTGCTCTTTTGCAACGGTTTCGCTTTTGAGTCTTGGTTAATCCATTAGATATCTGCTTTGCAGCCTGGTTGAGATTTGGTAGTTGCAGATGTTTGATGGATTTGGGGTTGTGTTTCAATGATCTACCACTGTTACTCTGGAAGGAATTAGAGTGGTTGAAATTTTGGAGAACGTGATGGCTGCTTGAACCACCCCTCTTGTCTAGAGTAGATGGTGTAGGGTGGTTGTGTGCTTTTCTTGCTGAGTGGTCATACACACCATGTTCTTGGATAATTCTTTGAACAGGGTTGTTTCACCTTCCTATCAAGGTTGCGGAATGTGGTGGTTTGGGATCAGCACCCCTTTTAGTGACAATCATCTCCAAACGAGAGCCACGAATAGGGTTTTTTAGGATGGTGACAGCCGGAATGACAGGTTTCCTTGAATTCACTACCGTAGTGTAAGGAAAGCCTTGGTGATGTGGGGAGAGAACTCGTTGAGAATAGGTGGGTACCCATGGTACAAATTTCTCTTTTGTTGAATTTGATTCCTTTTGTTGAGAATAGTTTTGTGATAATGTTGGACCAAAATTCTTTTTGGCTTTTTCCAAATCACGATTCATTAAAACTTTTACTTGCAAATCGATGTTGTCCTTTTCAATAAGGGCAACATATTTCTTATATCCTTTTAGCTCAAGTTTTAAGTCAACGATTTCTTTCCCGAGAGAATCAGCAAGAACATTTGAGGGTTCGATGGGGTGGCAGGGCGACGGTCCCTGAGGGGCTTTGGACTTTGAAATCATTTCACAGAAAGTGGTCGCTTGACTAGCAATCTGTTTTTGAAGTTCATGCACATCATGAGCAAGTTGATCATTTGTTGTTTCATGGAGTGAGATTTGGTGTTGCATGGCTTTTATGATCATCAGAAATTTTCGTTCATTGTCAAAAGAATTCATTTTATTTTCGAAAAGTTCCTTTTCCAAACTGATGATGTATTTTTCTAATACTAGAGTTGGTAAATAGACAATACGTTTTTGACCTTCTGAATTCTCACTTTCATTAAACAAATCAGGTAAGCTTTCATATGAAAATGAGTTTTTCTTTTTCAAATAAAGAGTGTTGATTTTATCATAGATTAGTGCAATTTCTCGTTTCATTTTAGTTGATCTTTTAGCCAATGCTTCCTCAACCTCACTGTTGGATGCAAATGTGAGTCGTGCAGGTAGACCAATCATCAAGTATTTACTATCATACAAACAGGGCTCTGCTTTGGCCATTTTGGACAAGGTGAGAGGATTTTCAAAACCTAGGCCTTTGTTCTCACGGAAGGAGTCCTTTGGACGATTCATGAAAAGGGTTTGATTCGAGATGTGTCCTGCTAAAACAACCTTAGACTGTTCGGTCCTGTAGAGCTTTTCTTCAAATTTTCTTAGATGAGTTTGAAGCTCTAGATTATGTGCAGTAAGTTTAGAACATTCAGAGGTTTTCTTAGCAAGATCGAAGAGAGGTTCCCTTATCTTTTCTTCTAAGGTATCTATGAGAGTTTTCTTAGAAGCTGTGAGTTTCTTAATTTCTTTCTCAGCATTGTCTACTTTCTCACAAAGAACTTCATTTCTTAACCTAAAGTTTGTCCTTTCTATTCGTAACGGTCTCACACTAGATTCTAGCTCCTTTAATTGTGTTAATTTATCAGCTAGATCCTTCTGAAGTGTTAGGTATGTATTGTTTGACACTTTGATTTTCAATTCAGCTTTTAACCTATGGTTCTCATTTTGTAGTCCACTAACTTGACTAGCAAATGATCTAAGATCCTTACTCATTTTAGCAAAGTTGTTAATATACATATCAGGTAATTCAGGGAGCTTCTTATCATGATTATGAGAAGTAGGTTCATTTCTAATGGGCACATTAATTTGGATAGAAGGGTCATTGGGTCTCTTAGAGGTTGCTTGCAATACATCAAAAACACATTCAGAACTATTATTTACAGAGTTATAATATTCATGAATTATGTCGGTGTAAAGTTGTACCTCTTCCTCATCATCGGAAGAAACACTGTCAGGAGCATGGTTCATGTTGGTGAGTTTCACTACGTTGGCACGTTCGGGCTCCTGTTCACTGTCTGACCAGTTTAGCCAAACGTCATCTGAGGCTTTGAGGACCTTCCCCTTTTTCTTGTAGTACTCGGCATCCTTTCATTTGAGTAGTCTGCATTCTCGTGCAAAGTGACCTGTTTTACCACAGTTGAAACAAATATTATCGGGGTCCTTGCTGTCAGGGGCCCGGTATTGAGTGGTAGGTGTTTCGGGTTTTTTGTAGTAAGAAGAGCTGGGATGAGGTTCGATTGTTGTTGTTTTTCTTAAAGCCGCCAGATGATCTCCTGAGATTCAGTTGCTGACTGAACATTGCAGCTGCCTTGACGAGATCCCGATGTTCTTCATCAACATCAGAGTATGTGTCCTCATCAGAGGAAATGGTTTGTTTTGTTTTGAGTGAGTTGGAGCGGTTGGAAGGGGTTTTGGTGGAGCTTTTGTTAACAAACAAGGCCATTGGATCACTGGTTTTGGTGAGATTGGATTTAGGGTTTTGGGCGGCTAGAACATCAGGTTGATGATTCATTAGTTTCCTTACAACTTCATGGATGTTGTACTTCTTGGTGTTTTTGGATGCACGGAAGTTGTTTCCATAAGGAGTCCAGGTGGCATTTAGTTTCTTCAGAAATTTCATGTTCAGCTCTTGATTTTCCTTTTTCACTCCAACCTTCTTTAGCTCATTAATGACTTCATAGAAACATCTGTAGCAGTCTTTTAGGGGTTCATCGGGTTTCTGAAAGTAGTCCTCATACATTGCGAGCGCTATGTCGAGTTTTGTCTGTTCGGATTGACTGTATCCTTCCTGTTGACGGGTGATTTCATCTAGAAGTTCTTTTCCGGATTTCAGAGAGCTGACGGATTTGTACATGTCATGAGGAAGGGCTTGCATGATGATGGACCTGGAATTAATATCGGCTTGAGCTCTCTTAGCTTCTTCACCTTGAAGTTCATAGGGTTTTAGGACTTCGCCGGTGTCAGGGTGAAGTGAGATCTTGGGTCCATTGAGAAATGATTCCCAGAGGTATTTGGTTTGTTCTCCTTTTCCGTCGATGAAGTTGTCAAATCTTCCTTTTCATTCATCAAACAGTCCCTCGAACAGCATGGGAGGACGAGTATCTGAGCCCACAACCAAAGCATCACGGTTTGCAGTAGCCATCTTAACTTAGAAGTGTGAACTGAGTGGTGCAAAGGACAGAAGTTTAAACAAGAGATTGCTTAGAGTGAAGGAACACTTGTGTAAGCAGATTGAAATTAGGGTTTTAGTGTAAAACCACTTGTACAAATTGAGTGGTTTTTGAACAAAGCCAAATTTCAAGTCAGATTAAGTTTTCGAGCACCACTAAAGAAGTAGGGAAATGGAGATTTTCGAGCAGCACAATTCTGAGATCAAAATCCTAGGTTTTCGAGCAGGCAAAATAATAGAGCACTAGTAAGGTTTTCGAGCAGGTACTGTATTCAAGCAATTAAGGTATTCGAGCACCTACTTAATTCTAGAGCACCTAAAGTATTCGAGCAGATAACTAGGGTTTTAAGCAAAACCAAGCCCTCAAAATAGGGTGGTTTTCGAGCAAAACCAGGTTATCTGGACACAAAGTTTTCGGGCATAAAAGGACAAAATCTTTAAAGTTTTCGAGCAAAATGAGATTTTCGTGCAAGGTTTTCGATGAAATGTCCCGTTCTTATTGATTAAAAACGTTCCATATTAATTGATTTCGTTGCGAGGTTTTGACCTCTATATGAGACGTTTTTCAAAGACTGCATTCATTTTTAAAACAAACCATAACCTTTATTTCATAAATAAAGGTTTAAAAAGCTTTACGTAGATTATCAAATAATGATAATCTAAAATATCCTGTTTACACACGACCATTACATAATGGTTTACAATACAAATATGTTACATCGAAATCAGTTTCTTGAATGCAGTTTTTACACAATATCATACAAACATGGACTCCAAATCTTGTCCTTATTTTAGTATGCAACAGCGGAAGCTCTTAGTATTCACCTGAGAATAAACATGCTTTAAACGTCAACAAAAATGTTGGTGAGTTATAGGTTTAACCTATATATATCAAATCGTAACAATAGACCACAAGATTTCATATTTCAATACACATCCCATACATAGAGATAAAAATGATTCATATGGTGAACACCTGGTAATCAACATTAACAAGATGCATATTTAAGAATATCCCCATCATTCCGGGACACCCTTCGGATATGATATAATTTCGAAGTACTAAAGCATCCGGTACTTTGGATGGGGTTTGTTAGGCCCAATAGATCTATCTTTAGGATTCGCGTCAATTAGGGTGTCTGTTCCCTAATTCTTAGATTACCAGAATTAATAAAAAGGGGCATATTCGATTTCGATAATTCAACCATAGAATGTAGTTTCACGTACTTGTGTCTATTTTGTAAATAATTTATAAAACCTGCATGTATTCTCATCCCAAAAATATTAGATTTTAAAAGTGGGACTATAACTCACTTTCACTGATTTTTACTTCGTCGGGAAGTAAGACTTGGCCACTGGTTGATTCACGAACCTATAACAATATATACATATATATTAAAGTATGTTCAAAATATATTTACAACACTTTTAATATATTTTGATGTTTTAAGTTTATTAAGTCAGCTGTCCTCGTTAGTAACCTACAACTAGTTGTCCACAGTTAGATGTACAGAAATAAATCGATAAATATTATCTTGAATCGATCCACGACCCAGTGTATACGTATCTCATTATTGATCACAACTCAAACTATATATATTTTGAAATCAACCTCAACCCTGTATAGCTAACTCCAACATTCACATATAGAGTGTCTATGGTTGTTCCGAAATATATATAGATGTGTCGACATGATAGGTCGAAACATTGTGTATGTGTCTATGGTATCTCAAGATTACATAATATACAATACAAGTTGATTAAGTTATGGTTGGAATAGATTTGTTACCAATTTTCACGTAGCTAAAATGAGAAAAATTATCCAATCTTGTTTTACCCATAACTTCTTCATTTTAAATCCGTTTTGAGTGAATCAAATTGCTATGGTTTCATATTGAACTCTATTTTATGAATCTAAACAGAAAAAGTATAGGTTTATAGTCGGAAAAATAAGTTACAAGTCGTTTTTGTAAAGGTAGTCATTTCAGTCGAAAGAACGACGTCTAGATGACCATTTTAGAAAACATACTTCCACTTTGAGTTTAACCATAATTTTTGGATATAGTTTCATGTTCATAATAAAAATCATTTTCTCAGAATAATAACTTTTAAATCAAAGTTTATCATAGTTTTTAATTAACTGACCCAAAACAGCCAGCGGTGTTACTACGACGGCGTAAATCCGGTTTTACGGTGTTTTTCGTGTTTCCAGGTTTTAAATCATTAAGTTAGCATATAATATAGATATAGAACATGTGTTTAGTTGATTTTAAAAGTCAAGTTAGAAGGATTAACTTTTATTTGCGAACAAGTTTAGAATTAACTAAACTATGTTCTAGTGATTACAAGTTTATAACGTTGAATAAGTCAGCTTTTTATGTATGAATCGAATGATGTTATGAACATCATTACTACCTCAAGTTCCTTGGATAAACATATTAGAAATGAGAAAAATGGATCTAGCTTCAAAGGATCCTTGGATGGCTTGAAAGTTCTTGAAGCAGAATCATGACACGAAAACAATTTCAAGTAAGATTTCCACTCGAAATAAGATTGTTATAGTTATAGAAATTGAATTAAAGTTTGAATATGATTATTACCTTGTATTAGAAAGATAACCTACTGTAAGTAACAAAGGTTTCTTGATCTTGGATGATTACTTGGAATGGATTTAGAAAACTTGGAAGTAAACTTGCAATCTTGGAA
Source organism: Rutidosis leptorrhynchoides (assembly GCF_046630445.1). NCBI lineage: Eukaryota > Viridiplantae > Streptophyta > Magnoliopsida > Asterales > Asteraceae > Rutidosis > Rutidosis leptorrhynchoides. The sequence goes on from NC_092335.1 coordinate 574,390,559, forward strand.
GTATTCTTGATTTTATGAAACTAGAACTTTTGGAATTTATGAAGAACACTTAGAACTTGAAGATAGAACTTGAGAGAGATCAATTAGATGAAGGAAATTGAAGAATGAAAGTGTTTGTAGATGTTTTTGGTCGTTGGTGTATGGATTAGATATAAAGGATATGTAATTTTGTTTTCATGTAAATAAGTCATGAATGATTACTCATATTTTTGTAATTTTATGAGATATTTCATGCTAGTTGCCAAATGATGGTTCTCACATGTGTTAGGTGAATCACATGGGCTACTAAGAGCTAATCATTGGAGTGTATATACCAATAGTACATACATCTAAAAGCTGTGTATTGTACAAGTACGAATACGGGTGCATACGAGTAGAATTGTTGATGAAACTGAACGAGGATGTAATTGTAAGCATTTTTGTTAAGTAGAAGTATTTTGATAAGTGTCTTGAAGTCTTTCAAAATTGTATGAATGCATATTAAAACACTACATGTATATACATTTTAACTGAGTCGTTAAGTCATCGTTAGTCGTTACATGTAAATGTTGTTTTGAAACCTTTAGGTTAACGATCTTGTTGAATGTTGTTAACCCATTGTTTATTATAACAAATGAGATATTAAATTGTTATATTATCATGATATTATGATATATAATATATCTTAGTATGATGTATATATAGTTAAATGTCGTTACAACGATAATCGTTACATATATGTCTCGTTTCGAAATCATTAAGTTAGTAGTCTTATTTTTACATATGTATTTCATTGTTAATACACTTAATAATATATTTACTTATCATTTAACATAATTAACCATGTGTATCAATATCTTAATATGATTCATATGTACCTAGTAAGACGTTGTTATAACGATAATCGTTATATATATATCGTTTTCGAGTTTCTTAAATTAATAGTCTCATTTTTATGTATATAACTCATTGTTAAAATACCTAATGAGATACATACTTATAATAAAATCATGTTAACTATATATATAACCATATATATGTCATCGTATAGTTTTTTCAAGTTTTAACGTTCGTGAATCACCGGTCAACTTGGGTGGTCAATTGTCTATATGAAACCTATTTAATTTAATCAAGTCTTAACAAGTTTGATTACTTAACATGTTGGAAACACTTAATCATGTAAATAACAATTTCATTTAATATATATATAAACATGGAAAAGTTCGGGTCACTACATTCGGGCACTATAAATCACTGTTTTCTGTCAATCTTTTAAAGTTTACACTTAATTTTTCGAGCAAATGCTCAAGTTGCTTACTGTTTTCGAGCAAAAATCACCCTTTTTCAAAGTTTTTCGAGCATTTTGACTGGAAAACAATTAGTTCAGTGAGGTTAAATTCAAACTTGTTTGACTTTTAAGAAAGAGAAAGTTATGCACGTGAGCTCTTACACATAAGTACAAGGTGATGCACACAAGGACAAGTCCTTTGTCCTTTCTGACACAAGTCAAGGTAATATGTCAAGGACAAGTCATTATCGTACCAAAAACTATCAGGGAAAGTGGTTTTCGGTGGGTATTAACCGTAGGTCCAAAGTTTGGAGCTAAAATCTACTAAACACATGTGAAAAACAATGAATTTTTCGAGCAAAACCTTAGGGTTTCACTATAGTGAAGCAACCCTAAGAGGTTTTCGAGCAGTTTCAAACCCAGATGGGGTTTTTCGAGCACAGATTCTGAAAAGAAACTTAAGCAATTTTAAAGTAATTTCAAGCAGATTTAGTCAATATTAAGTGCAAACCAGCATGTATCATGTGTCTATAAGGCATTTAAAAGGTTTTAACATGACAAGAGTGAAGAATTTCAAGCATTTTTCGAGTATAATGTGTGATAAAATGACAAAGTCATAGTATTTTAAACATAGCAGCAGAAATATGAATATATGAAGCAAGAACTATGAATAAAGCACATGAGTTAAGCACAAATATACCAGAAAATTACACGGTATTCATATCATTTTGACATACAAGCCTTTTTCATACGACAGAAACATGATAAGCATAATTAATCACAAAAAAGAATATCGAACAAATTGGAATCTGAAAAATTTTCGAGCATAAAGTTTACAGAAACAAGTGACACTGAGAAAAATCATACGAGTTCTAGTGCATGTTCAATCATTTAAGACAGATTACAGGTATAAAAATAAAGGAATTCAACATACAACAGCTAATTCATGACCGAATGGGTTTTAATTGTGATACCTCAACCGAAGAACACCAAACTCTCCAAAAACACGATTCTTGAAGCTTCAATCCTTGGATCAACAAGCAAGATAGCAAGTCCCGCTCTGATACTAATTGTTAGTGTAACGTCCTCCCAATAGGGTCTGGAAGAAACGTTACTAATATCAAATAAACCAACATATTATAATACGAGAACAAATACTATATGAATAAAACCAAATTTGCAGCGGAAGGATTAATAATGTCGTTACAAGAATTATAAATTGTTCAAATGCAGAAAAGTAAATATGCGATAAGTCTTGATCCTAGCCAAGTAAGTCATCACATAAGCAGTAGATATATAGGTCCTGATCATTCAGTACCTGAGACAAACATGCTAAAAGTGTCAACCAAAAAGGTTGAGTGAAATTCATAGGTTTAACAAATATGATTGACCGTTTGTTCTTAGACCACAAGATTTGTTATAAAAGTAGATCACACAGATCCAAAAGTAGTACTGATTCGTGATATTTTAGACTAAACGTTTGTTTTGTTGCTCCGATGATAAGTTGGCAGTACCTTATCACCATGTTTAAATCATTATTAAGTAATACAAAGACATCGCGGTCAAATGTATCGGGGACGTTACTCCCGATAGGCCTACCCCCAATAATTAAGAATGCCTTATCCTGAAAGCAATTAAAAAATATCACTGTGGGGTCTTAGTAGCATAAGCTAGTCATAGTACAGTTTAGGTTCGTACTTGTGTCTAAGTTGTTTAAAGTATAAAAGCAGCATGTGTCTCACCCCAGTAAGTATAAAAAGTGCTATAGCAATAAGAGTGGGGCTATGAAAGTCACCTTAGTAATTCGGTGAGTGAAAGTATTCCTTAAAGAGAAAGTATGGATGATCGAAGCACAGAGAAGTCAACCTAAGAATAAGTTGAGAATAGTTTAGATGTTTTGCCCGTATTATGATAAGTGTAAGTATTTTCTTTTATAGTAAGTTTAAAGAAGGTTTATCGTTTTGGAAAGGCTTTTCATACTAGACAAGCTTCCAATCTAACACTTTCAATTTAAAATGGCCTTTTCAGGTCATAGGTTTCTGAGCCACAGGATCCTTTAACTCGGTAATCCAAACTCTCCGCCTAGACTTTCGAGCGTCCATCCACTCGAGAAAGATCAAGATCTATACCCATCTAATATACCGTTCCAATACGTTTTTAGGTGCGTATAGAAATACAACATTTTATATACTTTACTTATAAGTGTTTAATATATATATATTATATATATGTAAGGATACATATACATATATATATATATATATATATATATATATATATATATATATATATATATATATATATATATATATATATATATATATATATTATGTTTTAGATCAATATAAGCACCAATAATTATCTAATGATGCTAACAAGTGTTTTATTGATTTCATAACAGTAAGTAACTTGTATAAAACATAATAAAAATTTTCTATACATTAATATTAAGTTTTGTGTATTAAATATTACTTTTTATAATTGTTTTAATAGTTAAAATGAAAATAAATAGGTAAACAAGTTTAACACCACATCTTATATTTTTCTTAGGTTCTACTGATCAAAATAAACTTAGGAAAATTTTATAAATTTTTGTTATTGTGTAAAAGTATTTATTGCTAATTTCTTTTTCGGTTTGCAATAAATCAAAGTGTATAAAGTAATAATTATTAAATCAACTAAATTAATTCAACCAATAATTTTCGTGAGCTTATATTAGTATATTAAGCTTAGAAAAATTATTTGTATAATTATATTAATAGTTTAACTATTTAATTCAACTTTTGTATTGTTATTAGTTTAAATTCGAAATTAACTAGAAATATATATTCATTAATTCAAAAAATAATTTTTATAACTTTCTTAATAGTTCTAAAGTAGTTTCTATTAATTATTGTAGTCATAAAAATATTATACCATTTAGTTCTCTTTTTATTTTAAAAACACTGTTTTCGGCTACTGTAGCAAAACAAAAGAAAATACAAATTAATTATTTAAATTGACAATTAAATCAAACATTAATTTTTATAATTACTTGTATAACATATGTGATAAGCGAAAATTGTAAAAACATATATATATAATCGTTTACTATTTATTTATTATATATCTATATATACCGAATATAAAAAAAATCAGTTTTTGATTTTTAATAAATATAAATTCGAATGTATAATTCATAAAAATAATTTTTATAGTCATTAGGATACTTAATACTAATTATCATGTATTTACATTATTTATTATAATTAATTTCGTATTTATTTGGTATTTAACATAAAACTAGCACAAAAATATGATAAAAACTAAATAAAAACTATAAAAATAATATAGAGAACTTACAAAAATAATTTTTGCAGAGGTTTGAGAGAGAATTCTTCAAGTTTTTGGTGTACAAAATTTGTGAACTAGGCTATGGTATTTATAGTTACAATTTTTGGTAAAGAGAAAATAAAAAAATACAAAAGTTTATATAAAAAAATAACTAGTGTCTTGTAAAAAAATTAAAAGTATTTATGGCCAGTCATGCCACCATTTCAAAATATAAATAAATAAAAGTAAAGTTAAAAGTAGGAATAAAATAAATAAAAGTGGATCTAGATCTAGTTTATATATAAAAAAATACTACTTTTTAAAATATATATATATATATATATATATATATATATATATATATATATATATATATATATATATATATATATATATATATATATTTCATAGTTCTAAAAATGTTAACTAACTAAATTTCTATTTTTATTTAATTATTAAATACGAATTTTGATAAATATAAATATATATTCGGTATTTATAAAATTATAATTACTAAATGTGGTTTTTATTTAATTAAATTATTACTTTATAATTTTATTAGTTTTATATATGTTACTACATTTATATATACTTGTATTTATTAATTGTATAATATATTAACTAAATACAAAATTAATATAAGTATTTTATATGTAATCATGTTATGACATAAATTTTTTTTTTATAAAAATTCTTACGCGTACGTTGTTGAATAAAATTTATTATTCGTTTAACGTTCGTTAATTTCGTATGTATATAACGACCTTTTATTAGTACTTAGAGTTTATTCATTATACTTAAATCTTTTGTTCGGGCATTATATAGATGGAAAAATGAGGGTCGTTATAGTACCTCCCCGTTAATGAAAACTTCGTCCCGAAGTTTTAAGTGGAGTTCCCGTCTGCTTCATCAACAGTTGGGAAGAGATGGGGGTATTTTCGTATCATTTGGTCTTTGCGTTCCCAGGTATATTCGGGGCCTCTACGCGAATTCCAACGGACTTTAACAATAGGTATGTTGCTCTTACGAGTCTGTTTGACCTCTTCTTTCATAATCTCTATAGGTTCTTCGACAAAGTGCATTTGCTCATCAATGCGGATATCATCCAAAGGAATAACAAGAGTATCTTCGGCGAGACACTTTTTCAGATTTGAGACATGAAACACATCATGTACTTGACTTAGTTCAGCTGGAAGTTCTAATCGATACGCAACGGGACCGATTCTTTGAATAACTTTGAAAGGTCCAACATAACGGGGACTGAGTTTATTTCGTTTACCGAAGCAGATAACACCTTTCCAAGGAGATACTTTTAACATAACGTTATCTCCAACTTGGAATTCTAACGGTTTTCGGTGAGGGTCGGCATAACTCTTTTGTCGACTACGAGCGGTTTCTAAATGCTTCTTGATTTGCACGATCTTTTCGGAAGTTTCATGAATAAGTTCAGGACCAGTTAATTGTCTGTCCTCGAGTTCATCCCAACACAACGGAGATCTACATTTGCGACCGTATAAAGCTTCGAATGGTGCAGGTTTAATACTAGAGTGATAGCTGTTGTTGTAAGAAAACTCGACTAAAGGTAGGTGTTTATCCCACCCTTTACCGAAATCGATAACACATGCTCGTAGCATATCCTCCAAAGTTTGGATAGTTCGTTCACTTTGACCGTCCGTTTGCGGATGATAAGCTGTACTCATGTCGAGTCGAGTTCCAAGAGACGCTTGCAAGGATTTCCAGAAATTGGAAGTAAATCGACTATCGCGATCCGAGATAATAGAAGTAGGGACACCATGGTGAGTAACAATCTCTTTAACATAGAGTCGAGCTAACTTTTCCATTCTGTCAGTCTCTTTGATTGCTATGAAATGTGCAGACTTAGTGAGATGATCAACTATGACCCAAATCGTATCATTGCCATTTGCAGTCTTAGGCAATTTTGTGATAAAGTCCATAGCTATACCATCCCACTTCCACTGTGGAATATCGGGTTGAGTTAGAAGGCCAGAAGGCTTTTGGTGCTCGGCTTTGACTTTCGAACAAGTAAGACACTTACTCACATAAGTAGCAATGTTGCCTTTCATGTTGGGCCACCAGTAGAACTCTTTCACATCCTGATACATTTTACTAGAACCGGGATGAATAGAATACCTAGTCTTATGTGCTTCATCCAAGACTAGTTCACGGAGATTACCATAACAAGGAACCCAAATTCGATTACCAAAGTATCTTGTACCATTGGACTTAACTTGCAGTTGGTTTTCGAAATTTATAGGTCCTTCTCCTTCGATAAGTGTAGGTTTGATAGCTTCAACTTGAACTTCGCAGATTCGAGAGATGAGATTCGATTTGATCTTAAGATTCAAGGCACGAACACGCCTAACTTCGTCCTTTCGACTTAGAGCATCGGCAACTACATTTGCCTTTCCCGGATGATACTTTAGTTCACAATCGTAATCATTTAACAATTCGAGCCATCGTCTCTGTCTCATGTTTAGCTGTTTCTGATTAAAGACATGCTGAAGACTCTTATGGTCGGTGAATATCATAAACTTAGTACCGTATAGATAATGTCGCCACATCTTCAGAGCGAATACCACAGCACCTAACTCCAAATCGTGTGTGGTGTAATTAACTTCATGTTTCTTTAATTGTCGGGAGGCATAAGCGATAACCTTCTTGCGTTGCATTAGAACACAACCGAACCCTTGTTTCGAGGCATCGCAGTAGACAACAAAATCGTCGGAACCTTCAGGTAAAGATAAGATCGGAGCAGTGGTCAACTTCTCTTTCAGAATCTTAAATGCAGACTCTTGTTCTTCGGACCACTCGAATTTCTTCCCTTTGTGAGTTAACTTGGTGAGAGGCTTTGCAAGAAGAGAAAAATCTTTAATAAATCTTCGGTAGTAACCGGCAAGTCCCAAAAATTGGCGAATATGCTTCGCAGTCTTTGGCACTTCCCAATTCTGAACAGCGGTGATTTTAGCGGGATCGACATGTATTCCATTACTATCTACAACATGTCCAAGGAATTGTATGGTTCTAAGCCAAAACTCACACTTAGAAAATTTTGCGTAGAGTTTTTCTTTTCTTAAGAGTTCAAGAATCAATCGTAAATGTTGCTCATGTTCTTTCTCGCTTTTAGAATAGATCAAGATGTCATCGATGAAAACAATAACGAATTTATCAAGGTAAGGCTTGCAAACACGGTTCATAAGATCCATAAATACGGCTGGAGCATTGGTTAAACCGAAAGGCATAACACAAAATTCGTAATGTCCGTATCTGGTGCGGAATGCAGTCTTAGGAATGTCAGACTCCTTGACTCTGAGCTGGTGATAACCGGATCTTAAATCAATCTTAGAATAAACGCTTGACCCTTGAAGTTGGTCGAATAGATCATCAATGCGAGGTAACGGGTAACGATTCTTTATGGTAAGCTTGTTGAGCTCTCGGTAATCAATACACATTCTCAATGTACCATCCTTCTTTTTGACAAATAAGACAGGAGCTCCCCACGGGGACGAACTTGGACGAATAAAACCTAGATCCAAAAGTTCTTGGAGTTGGTTAGAAAGTTCCTTCATTTCGGAAGGTGCTAAACGATACGGTGCTTTAGCAATGGGTGCAGCACCTGGAGATAAATCGATTTGAAATTCAACTTGACGAGGCGGTGGAAGACCAGGGAGATTTTTGGGAAACACATCGGGAAAATCTTTAACAACCGGGACATTTTCAATACGCGTTTCTTCGAATTCGATCATTTTAACGTGAGCTAGGATGGTGGAGTAACCTTTCACAAGGTACTTACGGGCTTTAAGACATGAGATGATATTAAGATTGGAACAACTCCGTTTGCCTTGGATAATAAGAGTTTCTCCACTTCCTAACGGAATTTGAACGGTCTTATCGAAACACATGATGGCTGCTCTCAATGGACCTAACCAATCCATTCCAACCACTACATCGAAACTACCTAGCTCGACCGGCAAAAGGTCTATCTTGAATTCCTTATCGGCTAGAATTAGGTTGCAGTTTTTATATATTTTATCAACTTTCATTAACTTCCCATTAGCCACTTCTACTAATCGTCTGGTTTGTAGGGTTTGGGGCTTTTCAGTAAAAAGGGTGCAAAACTCATTTGACACATAACTCTTATCGGCTCCCGTATCAAATAAAATAGTGGCATAATAATTATTGACGAGGTACGTACCGGTAATGACCTCATCCTCATCACTGGCTTCTGCAGCAGTAATCACAAAAGCACGACCTTTGGCAGTAGCATTTGCTCCAGTAGCTGGAGTATTTTTCTTCTTTGGACAATTCGGGCTAATATGCCCCTTTTCACCACAAGTATAGCATGTTGGAGGAGCTCTAGCCGGAACAATGGCTCTATTCTGAGGTAGGGTTCTACAAGTCTTTGCAACATGGCCTATCTTCTTACATATTGTACACACAGCAGTGCACTTTCCCGGATGATGCCTTTCACATTTAGAACAAAACGGACTAGTACCCTGATAACCGGGTCTCGTACCATTTCCCGGTTTCTTGTTAACATTTTGAGCTGAACCCTGAGATGGTTCAAATTTCCTCTTATTGTCACCGTTTTTAACTTCGACTTGTTTATTAGCCGAAACTCTCCTACGTTTAGCCATCATTAAACTCTGTGCCATGTGGATCACAGCATCCATTGTAACCTTCTCGGCAGAAATCACATTCCCTTGAACATCCTCGGGTAGACCCTCGATATACCGTTCTATCCTGCGGGCTTCAGTTGGGAACATTTCGGGACATAAGGTAGAAAGCTCCAAAAAACGATTGGTATAGCTTTCGATATCGGTTCCTTTAACTCTGAGTTCCCAGTACTCAGCTTCGAGCTTTTGGACTTGACTTCTTGGGCAAAACTTAGTGATCATCATGCCTTTGAGTTCATCCCATGGGGTAGTATTAGCATTATCTATTCCCACAGATTTGGCATGAGCAGTCCACCATGTCATAGCATTGCCAGTGAGTGAACTTGTGGAAAACTTCACTCGATCATTATCTCCGCAGTTACAGATACGGAAGATTGATTCTAGCTTTTCAAACCATCGGACCAGTTCTACGGCTTCTTCTTTTCCACTAAAAGTGGGTGGGCTACAGTTCTTAAAATCTTTATAGGAGCAAGTTTTAGAAGGAACATTATGATTGTTGTTGTTATTGTTATTGCCTTGGGCGGCCGCTAGCAGCAATTGAAATTGCTCAGTAGAAAGAGTGACATTTGGTATAAGATTGTTGTTGTTGTTGTTGTTGTTGTTACCACGAGTTGAGTGAGCCATTGATCTTCAAAACATAAATACATTATTAGTTGAAGAATCAAGATGTTATAAGTTTACAATCATGATTTATAACATTTGCACAACACACATAGGTGAATAAGACTATATGCTTAAATAAACACTTAACATTATTGGAAACGAGGCATTATATAAGCCTTTATTACACGAGTTTGGAATGGAAAAGTTTAGGCATAAGCCTTTACATAGATGGGTAAATGGAAAATAGGAAAACAAAAGATAGGTTTTAGTTCTTCTTTTTCTCGTTCTCAGCTTCCTTCATAAATTTCTCTATCTTTTCATTTTTCTCCTTTTGTTTCTCGTGGAGGTATTCAAAATTATCGTAAAGGTTAGTGATGCGGCTGTTGACAAAGTTGTTGTTGAAATCCTTGATAGCCAGTTGATGATTGATTCGGTTTTTCTCTATTTTCATCTTAGACTCAACTAGTTCTTGGAGGTAGGCAAGAGATTGCTTTCCCCAACTAGTATTCCGTTCTTCCTCAGTCTTCACTTTCATTACTGTCTCCATTACTTTGTCCATGTTATTTTTCACAAGTTTTTCTAGTTTTTCAGTTTGAGAGTCGAAGGACTCTTTGATGATTTCTTTCAAGATTGTGTTTTCTTTTTCTAGGTTGTTTAGACGCATTTCTATCCGAGCAACTTGGCGCCTACTATACTCTTTATTCTTATCACAACTTCGCTGAAGGTTGAGGATATCAGACTTCACCCTTACGTGTTCCATGTTATTACAAAATAATGGATCGGCTTCTCTAGTGGCGGCGGGTTCGGGTTGTTTTCTCTTTCGAGATGAGTTTTCAGATGATTCTTTAATAGGCTCTTCTTCAGGCTCATAACCTGAGAAGTCACTATCGTAGTTAGGGAGGTCTTGAAGAGCATTCCGTTTGGGAGTATTCATCGGTTGATGAGAGTCAGCAGTATTGGCATGATGTTTTCCTTTGCTTTCATTTCTCGGGGTTGGATAATATTCGGGAGACCCACGCGAGTTGTAACGAGTGTTCGGGCTATAATTCATTGGTGGTGAAGGAGGACTATAAAGTGGGCTTCGAACTGATTTTTCGGTAGAAGATCCTTCAGTATCTTTCTCAGCTGGTTGGGAAAAGAGTCATTTTGTTTATTTGATGATAGCTTGACATCCTAACATTAAGATAGAGATTTTGATTAGATTTTTAAGCTAAGATTGTAAAGAATGAGAGGTAGGGTTGAACTCTTTGCTTTAACATTCTAAGGTAATAATAAGTGTTTTAAAGTCTAAGGCAGGAAAGGTTATAGTTTCCTAGATCGCTAAGGTACCCTAGCTAACAAGTAAGGCACACATAAAATGCAATCCTGGTTCTCTATAACAGCCTGGTTATGCTCTGATACCAATCTGTAACGTCCTCCCAATAGGGTTTGGAAGAAACGTTACTAATATCAAATAAACCAACATATTATAATACGAGAACAAATACTATATGAATAAAACCAAATTTGCAGCGGAAGGATTAATAATGTCGTTACAAGAATTATAAATTGTTCAAATGCAGAAAAGTAAATATGCGATAAGTCTTGATCCTAGCCAAGTAAGTCATCACATAAGCAGTAGATATATAGGTCCCGATCATTCAGTACCTGAGACAAACATGCTAAAAGTGTCAACCAAAAAGGTTGAGTGAAATTCATAGGTTAAACAAATATGATTGACCTTTTGTTCTTAGACCACAAGATTTGTTATAAAAGTAGATCACACAGATCCAAAAGTAGTACTGATTCGTGATATTTTAGACTAAACGTTTGTTTTGTTGCTCCGATGATAAGTTGGCAGTACCTTATCACCATGTTTAAATCATTATTAAGTAATACAAAGACATCGCGGTCAAATGTATCGGGGACGTTACTCCCGATAGGCCTACCCCCAATAATTAAGAATGCCTTATCCTGAAAGCAATTAAAAAATATCACTGTGGGGTCTTAGTAGCATAAGCTAGTCATAGTACAGTTTAGGTTCGTACTTGTGTCTAAGTTGTTTAAAGTATAAAAGCAGCATGTGTCTCACCCCAGTAAGTATAAAAAGTGCTATAGCAATAAGAGTGGGGCTATGAAAGTCACCTTAGTAATTCGGTGAGTGAAAGTATTCCTTAAAGAGAAAGTATGGATGATCGAAGCACAGAGAAGTCAACCTAAGAATAAGTTGAGAATAGTTTAGATGTTTTGCCCGTATTATGATAAGTGTAAGTATTTTCTTTTATAGTAAGTTTAAAGAAGGTTTATCGTTTTGGAAAGGCTTTTCATACTAGACAAGCTTCCAATCTAACACTTTCAATTTAAAATGGCCGTTTCAGGTCATAGGTTTCTGAGCCACAGGATCCTTTAACTCGGTAATCCAAACTCTCCGCCTAGACTTTCGAGCGTCCATCCACTCGAGAAAGATCAAGATCTATACCCATCTAATATACCGTTCCAATACGTTTTTAAGTGCGTATAGAAATACAACACTTTATATACTTTACTTATAAGTGTTTAATATATATATATTATATATATGTAAGGATACATATACATATATATATATATATATATATATATATATATATATATATATATATATATATATATATATATATATATATATATATATATAGTTTAAATTATGTTTTAGATCAATATAAGCACCAATAATTATCTAATGATGCTAACAAGTGTTTTATTGATTTCATAACAGTAAGTAACTTGTATAAAACATAATAAAAATTTTCTATACATTAATATTAAGTTTTGTGTATTAAATATTACTTTTTATAATTGTTTTAATAGTTAAAATGAAAATAAATAGGTAAACAAGTTTAACACCACATCTTATATTTTTCATAGGTTCTACTGATCAAAATAAACTTAGGAAAATTTTATAAATTTTTGTTATGGTGTAAAAGTATTTATTGCTAATTTCTTTTTCGGTTTGCAATAAATCAAAGTTTATAAAGTAATAATTATTAAATCAACTAAATTAATTCAACCAATAATTTTCGTGAGCTTATATTAGTATATTAAGCTTATAAAAATTATTTGTATAATTATATTAATAGTTTAACTATTTAATTCAACTTTTGTATTGTTATTAGTTTAAATTCGAAATTAACTAGAAATATATATTCATTAATTCAAAAAATAATTTTTATAACTTTCTTAATAGTTCTAAAGTAGTTTCTATTAATTATTGTAGTCATAAAAATATTATACCATTTAGTTCTCGTTTTATTTTAAAAACACTGTTTTCGGCTACTGTAGCAAAACTAAAGAAAATACAAATTAATTATTTAAATTGACAATTAAATCAAACATTAATTTTTATAATTACTTGTATAACATATGTGATAAGCAAAAATTGTAAAAACATATATATATAATCGTTTACTATTTATTTATTATATATCTATATATACCGAATATAAAAAAATCAGTTTTTGATTTTTAATAAATATAAATTCGAATGTATAATTCATAAAAATAATTTTTATAGTCATTAGGATACTTAATACTAATTATCATGTATTTACATTATTTATTATAATTAATTTCGTATTTATTTGGTATTTAACATAAAACTAGCACAAAAATATGATAAAAACTAAATAAAAACTATAAAAATAATATAGAGAACTTACAAAAATAATTTTTGCAGAGGTTTGAGAGAGAATTCTTCAAGTTTTTGGTGTACAAAATTTGTGAACTAGGCTATGGTATTTTTAGTTACAATTTTTGGTAAAGAGAAAATAAAAAAATTCAAAAGTTTATATAAAAAAATAACTAGTGTCTTGTAAAAAAATTAAAAGTATTTATGGCCAGTCATGCCACCATTTCAAAATATAAATAAATAAAAGTAAAGTTAAAAGTAGGAATAAAATAAATAAAAGTGGATCTAGATCTAGTTTATATATAAAAAATACTACTTTTTAAAATATATATATATATATATATATATATATATATATATATATATATATTTCATAGTTCTAAAAATGTTAACTAACTAAATTTCTATTTTTATTTAATTATTAAATACGAATTTTGATAAATATAAATATATATTCGGTATTTATAAAATTATAATTACTAAATGTGGTTTTTATTTAATTAAATTATTACTTTATAATTTTATTAGTTTTATATATGTTACTACATTTATATATACTTGTATTTATTAATTGTATAATATATTAACTAAATACAAAATTAATATAAGTATTTTATATGTAATCATGTTATGACATAAATTTTTTTTTATAAAAATTCTTATGCGTACGTTGTTGAATAAAATTTATTATTCGTTTAATGTTCGTTAATTTCGTATGTATATAACGACCTTTTATTAGTACTTAGAGTTTATTCATTATACTTAAATCTTTTGTTCGGGCATTATATAGATGGAAAAATGAGGGTCGTTATAGTTAGTCCCAAATGAAGCTTAGATCTACGGTTTTGATGGATGTTTAGTGGGTTGGAAGTATTAGTTATCAAGAACTCTAGAGAGAAAAGATAAAATATGTAATATGCAAAATGGATAACTAGTTCATTAACAAGTGAGGAGGTTGTTTATATATGACAACCTCCTAAATTACAAGAGTTACAAGTTACCATGGTAAATACAGTAAATACATTACAAAATAATAATAAAACCGTGCGCCACAAATCTATTACATAAACATATGTCAACAATTATGATTATTATTATTATTATTATTATTATTATTATTATTATTATTATTATTATTATTATTATTATTATTATTATTATTATCAAAAATGTTATCAAATCATTATTATAATGATCATTAATAGAAAAATTAATATTTTACAGTTATTATTATACATATCATTATTATTATCATTAATATAATTATTGACATAAATACTTTTACTAGTAATATTAAGTATTATAACTATTATCATTTTTACCAATACTAATGTGAATTTAATATTATTAGCATTAGTGATATCATTATTCTTATTAACATTATTATTATCACTTTTATCATTATTATTATAATATATCATTATTATTACTAAAAATTAATATGATCATAATTAACATTTTCACAAACAAAGGATCTTCATATAAAAATATATTTAACATACATAACTTAACTATATTAATATCTTTAAAATATATGAAATGAATATATTTAAACAAATAATGAAACCTTTAAACTTTTAATGATATCACAAATAAATATATATATTTGTTCGACTACAAGTACATGTTTTAATATATATACAAATGATATAGGTTCGTGAATCCGAGGCCATAACTTGCATTGTTCAGTATCGTCGTATGAATATTTTTACTACAAAATATTGTAGAGTGAGTTTCATTTGTCTTTTTACCCTTTATATTTTTGGGCTGAGAATACATGCAAAATTTTTATAAATGTTTTACGAAATAGACACAAGTAATTGAAACTACATTATATGGGTGAATGATCGAAGCCGAATATGCCCCTTTTGCTTGGTAGCCTAAGAATTAGTAAACCGATCTACTAATTGACGCGAATCCTAAAGATAGATCTATTGGGCCTAACGAACCCCATCCAAAGTACCGGATGCTTTAGTACTTCGAATTCGTTTTTATCATGTCCGAAGGATTTCTTGGAATGATAGGGGATATTCTTATATGCATCTTGTTAATGTCGGTTACCAGGTGTTCACCATATGAATGATTTTTGTATAAACTAATGAACTCACCAACCTTTTGGTTGACACTTGAAAGCATGTTTATTCTCAGGTATGAAAGAAATCTTCCGCTGTGCATTTGCTTATATTAGAGATTTTACTTGGAGTCATTCGTGACATATTTCAAAAGACGTTGCATTCGAGTCGTTGAGTTCATCAAGAATATTACTAAGTCTATTATAGTTGGATATATTATGAAATGGTATGCATGCCGTCAACTATCGATGTAATGAAAGTTTGTCTTTTAAAAACAAATGCAATGTTTGTAAAATGTATCATATAGAGGTCAAGTACCTCGCGATGTAACCAAATGTAATGTATTCGTCCATAAGGATTAGGACGGGTCCTTTTAGTTGGTATCAGAGCGGTGGTCTTAGCGAACCAGGTCTTGCATTAGTGTGTCTAACTAGTAGTTGTTAGGATGCATTAATGAGTCTGGACTTCGACCGTGTCTGCATGTCAAAAGTTTTGCTTATCATTTCTAGTCGGAAATCATCTGCTTATCATCCTTAGGAAATTACTTGCTTATCATTCTTAGTCTAGACACATCTTACTACATTGATTGTATGATTAGTGTATAGAAAAATTCATACCTTAGCGTATCTGTTAATTCATATCTTAGCGTATCTGTTACTGTAGACTTTATCTGACACGTTTCCTTAATTCCCTTCGTAATTTACGGGATCTTCTGTACTATAGACAGGTATTCTATGTAATTAGAATATCATCTGATATCCGAAAATCATTTCACGTCAAAAACCCTTTATCTAACCGTACCTGATGGAACTCACAACTAGTTCAAGTCCCTCGAATTCTGACAGCAATTCTGACATGGATGTTCACCTAAGCTCCGGAAGAAGCATCACCAGAATGAATCAACCAATCAGCCATCCCCAATTCATCTGATGGGTTCGTAGTCTACTTAATCAATGGAGACGCGAAGAAGACGATCCTTTTCACCAACCGAATTTACCTCTTGGCGATGAACCTGAAGCACTTACCGGCGAACCAGTCCGAAACACCATTTTTACCCTCATTTCCTGAATATCTCAACACGATTATATTCTATCTAAAATTCAAAACCTTATTCACTCGCTTGTTCCTACCGACAATCATCCCAAAGTAATAAGTTAACGAACTTTGCAACCGAGTTATAGCCTTGAAAAATATGGTGCAAAACATACCAGCTTCGGCAACATCACCGGCACCAACAGTACCATCAGTAACAGCACCCGTACCATCAACAATCCATGCCTCAATATCTCATTTTGTACCTCGAGTATAATCATCGTTCTACGTATCGTTCTACATCATTTATCTTCATTCGACATGGCAATTATGTAATCTCTAATGTTTTAGAGATTATATATTCTTGTTCTAACGGTAAATCAAATGAGTTTAATATCATATTGACTCATTAAATCCATGATTACATCTGAAGAAAATATATATGTATATATGTTTTCATAAAGATTGTAATTAAAAATTCTTTTGTACAAACTGTTAATGGTGAAAATATTTTAACGGGTAGGTAAGACCCGAGGAATATTTAGATTTAACATTAATAAAGTTACACTATACATTCTCCGAAGCTGATTCAACAGTCATTTACTATCCTGCTTACAATCACCAATATACGTATCCGTTCACTGCAGAATAACCATTTTCATTCAATTTTATATTTGGATTTTGACTTATCAGAATCCAACAAGTGGCATAATAAAGAAAACATTGGACAAAATAAAATTTGTTAGAAACAAACAAATTAACTATGAGAAAAATTTTGTTAAGAATCCACGCTAACTGTTCCTAGCTAACTGTTCCTAGCTAACTAATTACATTTTATTTATCGCAATTTATTTATCGCAATTTATTTATCGCAATTTATATTCTCGGAATTTTATTTATCGTCATTTAATTTCTATTATTTATTTTACGCACTTTAAATATCGGGACACGTATACAAGGTTTTGACATATCATATCGACGCATCTATATATATTATTTGGAATAGCCATAGACACTCTATATGCAGTAATGATCGAGTTGGCTATACAGGGTTTAGGTTGATTCTATAATAATATATATATACTTTGAGTTGTGATCGAGTTTGAGACATGTATACAATGGGTCACGATACGTATTAATAAATTTGAATATTATATATTAAACTATATATGAATTACTGGACTGTTAATTGTGGACTATCGACTGTGGACTAATAACCATGGACAATTAAAATGAATTAAAATATTAATTATAATATATGAAACTAAATATTTCTTCAAGTTTGCCACTTGACTTCATCTTAAACCTCATTTGTATCTTGACGATTACAATCTTTGTTCAAACCTTTCATAATTCTTGAAAACACCTCAATCGAGAGGATGAATTAACCGCACTTCATCTACGGAAGAAAAGATTTATGCATATAGTTATGCACCTGAAAACACTCGGAACCTGAGTAAACATATAACACGTATCTGTGCTAGTTTCCTTTGGCATTGTCATTACCGAAAGTAACCTCTCAATCCCTTTCCAAAGTAGCTAATTTTGTCACAGCTTCAGCAAATCAATTTTGACCTTTCATTCGAATAAACTCTACTATAACTTTGATATACGTTTACCCTTTCGTCATTGTTACCGGGAAACTATTTATGTTCCATCACATTAACAGTAAACTTACCGACAACTTCAATGATCTTTGACTTTCTGAAAAATCATTATATTCATTAAAACCCTATCGTATACTCATCGGCATCTTATAACGATAATTGCCATACCAAATACCAGGAGGCATCAATCGATAATCTCGAATTTCTCAACGACTCTACGTCAACAATTATATATATATATATATATATATATATATGTATATATATATGTATATATATATATATATATATACATATATATATATATATATGTATATATATATATGTATATATACATATATATATATATATATATATATATATATATATATATATATATATATATATATATATATATAGATATATATATATATATATATATATATATATATATATATATATATATATATATATATATATATATATATATATATATATATATATATATATATATATATATATATATATATATATATATATATATATATATATAACTTCTATCTCCTGGATTTACGAACTTCAATTCTGAATTTCTGAAAAATGCTTTAGCCTATGAATCAGCTTTCTGAGTTTTGAAAAACCTGATGAAGTGGTGAAAACTGAAGACTGCCTTAACAGTCAAAAGTTGATAATAAGGAATGACAGGCTGAAGAAGGACCAAACTCTGTATTTAAAGAATCCTGATGATTCTGTTTCTGATGAAATCTTTAGCGAATACCTTGCTTCTGAATCTAAACCCTTACGGATAAATCTTCAATCTCATCATTCGATATTAGAAATTCTAAGATATCATCGCATCTTTTATTATAAATATCCTCAATATATCTGAAGATATTCTTATCTAAAATCGTTTATCTTTTTGCGTTATATGCATTACATCATAAAGGAAACTGATTCAGTTTCTAAATTCTAAAAAGTTCGAATTTAAAGTATGAATGCTTTGAAGTAGTGATGGGAACTGATGCATGAGTTAGTATAATATAATGATACTTGATCAACGTGATTATATTACAGTAAGTCATGCTGAGTTTCTAAATGAAACATGATGATTCACAGACCATAACGTCATCATGTGCCATGTTACATAACTCTTTCATTCTACTTAACTTCTAAACATATCAGGAAAGTATATTCTTGATAGTTCTATCCTTAGTGATTCTGGTAAATTGACAAATCAAATTGTGCTATTATGTTTATTCTTGTTTAGAACATTAAGTTCATTCGAAACTCCATACTTACGAATTCTGGACCGTTACTCGCTTTAATAGAGGTCGAGAAGATAATAAAAAAGCAAAGAGCTCCAAAATATAAGATAAAATATAAAGCCCAATAACAATACGGAAATTACAAACAGTGTATATCAATGTTTATCGCAACATAAAGACACGGGAGAATTAAAAACACTATAACCCCAAGGGCGAAGTAGAAGAAAACAGATTCCTCCGGTGGAAGTTGGAAAAGGAGAATGATTGTTGCGATAGTAGGGATAAGGACAATGATTATAACTTGATTAAGCATTTTCACAGCCTTTTGAATTTGAGAATTGAGTATAGGAGAGGTAAAAGTTATGGAACGGAAAAAGTTTAATTTATAATAGAAATATCAGACAGAGTAATCGAGGCAGATCACCGTATTTAATTATAGAGATCTTAAATTTCTTATTCGCCAAAGAATCAAATCTTTCAGATTTCAACGATTTTCTCTAAATCCCTTGAATCTCGGAAATCAACTGTATCTACGTCAAGAGATATGACAAAACGTTATTTTCTCATTCCACTCTTTTGAGATAGCTTCACTCGTACTCCCGAGTAATCGAATTATCTTAACCATATTACCCAACAGTAATTAAACTCTATTTATCAGCTCATATGTGTCATAAAAACATACTTAATGTCAACCATGACCATCCCAATCAAATTTCGGGACGAAATTTCTTTAACGGGTAGGTACTGTGACGACCCGGAAATTTCCGACCAAATATAAACTTGATCTTTATATGTTTCCAACATGATAAGCAAAGTCTGTAATGTTAAAGTCTTAAAAATTTTGAACTGTTTTCATGTATTCATTTAACCCTTGACTGTTTCTAACGATTCACGAACAATCAATTATAAATGGATATATGTATATGAATATATGTATAGATATATATATATATATATATATATATATATATATATATATATATATATATATATATATATATATATATATATATATATATATATATATATATATATATATATATATATATATATATATGATAACATGATAATTTGAAGTACATTAATAAGATATTATACGATTTAGTTTCTGGAATTAAAGACGTATAAGATAACTTATGATATACATAACTATTACTATTTGTATATTATTAAAATGTATAAATATTAAATATATAATGTATATGATATAAATATGAAATATTACATAACTAATAATATATGTGTAAATACAAATTAAAATATAATTATTATTGTTATTACTACATACAATATTAAAACAAATATTAATATTAATACTAATATCAGTATTATGAATATTATTAAATATAAATATAAAATTCGATACATTTAAGTTGTTATTACATTCATTATTATTAATATCAATACTAGTACTAAAAATATTAATAAAGATTATAATATGATACTTGATACACTAATTTGTTATTGTACCATTATTATTGTTAACATTGTTAATAACATTATTATTATAACAAATATTGAAATTATAATTTTAGTTACTATGATTATTATTATTATATTTTAAGTACCATTATCATTAAAAAAATATTATTTTTATTATAGTTATCATTATTATTATCATATTATTATTTTTATCATTTATTATTATTAGTATCTTAATCAATAAAATTGTTATTATTATTAACATTATTATTAATTAGTATTATTATTATTAATATATTTATATTTATTAAATATTAATATTAATTATATATATATACATAAAATCAGTAATAGAATCGAATCTGGGAAAGTCACCATCGAACTTTATTTTCTTTTTGTTTTCTGTCTGCTGTTTGTTATGAGTCGATTTCAGTGGCCAAATACAGACAATTGTGTTACTGCATCAATCACTCAATCATATTATATAGATGCACTTCTACAAATAAATAAATAAAAACAAATTTCCTTTATACAGCTCGATATACTCTGTATGGTCATGATTAAATCAAAAACTCGAAATCAAAACACTTTTGAAAATCTAAAAATACAGAAGTGTTTTAAATCGTGTTGTGAATGTTTCCTCAAAATTTCAGATTCCAATTCATCAAAACGAATTCGAATTCTCTAGTCAAAGTCTCGTTTCAAAAAGTCAAACGTATGAACATTTATCAAATTCGAGTTCATATGGTTGTTTTAAGTTAAATTGATGTTTGATAAAGTTTATAGAAGTGATTTGGAGATTATTTCATGAAGAAAGCATAGCCCAAAAATGTCCAAATTTCGAAATAAATATTTGAGTTCATCGATGGGTGTAGCTGCAGTTTATTTTATTTTATTTTTTTGTTTTTCTTCTGGTCTGTAAATCACACTCACCCATTGCAGATCGTTTATATTTCAATTACAAATCTTAAAACAACCAAATATTTTCGCTGATAAGATCATTTGGGCTGTTATGATTATGGTTATGTAGAAGATGAAGTAAAACAGAAAATGTAGTTTAAATAAAATTAGGATATGATTTTAGCCAGAATGAAAGCAGCAGCTCAATGGTCTAGGGTGTTAGCGGGTTATTGAGAGGTCTCGGGTTCGAGCCATGGCAGGGTCATTATATTCTTTTTGGGCTGAATTTTGAGGTAGTTCTTGTATTATTATTGTTATTATTATTATTATTATTATTATTATTATTATTATTATTATTATTATTATTATTATTATTATTATTATTATTATTATTATTATTATTATTGTCATTATGATTGTTATTATTATAAAAGATTGTTATTGATTAGGTTAATATAGATAATAGGAGTAATATTATTATCACTTTTGTTATTACTAATTAATATCACTAAGTACTATTAGTAGTATTATTATTATTATTATTATTATTATTATTGTTATTATTATTATTATAATTATTATTAATATTGGTACAAGTATTATTATTATTATCATTATCATTATTAATTATTGATATTATTACGAGTATTATAATTATCAATACCATTATTATTATTAACATACGTATTTTTATGATTATAGTTACAAATGAGATTTTTAGTATTATTAATGCTATTACTAATATTAATATTATCTTTCAGAGTATAAATTATATCATATTACCACTAGTATGAGTAATATTATCATTGTTATAATTATTATGATTATTACTATTATTATTATTATTATCAAAAATGTTATCAAATCATTATTATAATGATCATTAACAGAAAAATTAATATTTTACAGTTATTATTATACATATCATTATTATTATCATTAATATAATTATTGACATAAATACCTTTACTAGTAATATTAAGTATTATAACTATTATCATTTTTACCAATACTAATATGAATTTAGTACTATTAGCATTAGTAATATCATTATTCTTATTAACATTATTATTATCACTTTTATCATTATTATTATAAAATATCATTATTATTACTAAAACTTAATATTATCATAATTAACATTTTCATAAACAAAGGATCTTCATATAAAAATATATTTAACATACATAACTTAACTATATTAATATCTTTAAAATATATGAAATGAATATATTTAAACAAATAATGAAACCTTTAAATTTTTAATAATATCACTAATAAATATATATGTTTGTTCGACTACAAGTACATGTTTTAATATATATACAAATGATATAGGTTCGTGAATCCGAGGCCATACCCTGCATTGTTCAGTATCGTCGTATGAATATTTTTACTACAAAATATTGTAGAGTGAGTTTCATTTGCCTTTTTACCCTTTATATTTTTGGGCTGAGAATACATGCGAAATTTAAATGTTTTACGAAATATATACAAGTAATTGAAACTACATTATATGGGTGAATGATCGAATCCAAATATGCCCCTTTTGCTTGGTAGCCTAAGAAATAGTAAACCAATCTACTAATTGACGCGAATCCTAAAGATAGATCTATTGGGCCTAACGAACCCCATCCAAAGTACCGGATGCTTTACTACTTCGAATTCGTTTTTATCATGTCCGAAGGATTTCCCGGAATGATAGGGGATATTCTTATATGCATCTTGTTAATGTCGGTTTCCAGGTGTTCACCATATGAATGATTTTTGTCTCTATGCATGGGACGTATATTTATGAGAACTTGAAATGAAAATCTTGTGGTCTATTAAAATGATGAAAATGAATGATTATGATAAACTAATGAACTCACCAACCTTTTAGTTGACACTTGAAAGCATGTTTATTCTCAGGTATGAAAGAAATCTTCCGCTGTGCATTTGCTCATATTAGAGATATTACTTGGAGTCATTCATGACATATTTCAAAAGACGTTGCATTCGAGTCGTTGAGTTCATCAAGATTATTACTAAGTCTATTATAGTAGGATATATTATGAAATGGTATGCATGCCGTCAACTGTCGATGTAATGAAAGTTTGTCTTTTAAAAATGAATGCAATGTTTGTAAAATGTATCATATAGAGGTCAAGTACCTCGCGATGTAACTAAATATAATGTATTCATCCAGATGGATTAGGACGGGTCCTTTCACCATCCTCTTTTGGTCTTTTAAATTTAGTCCATGATGTGTTGTCTAGTGATTAAGCCCTAAATTAAAAGAGCTAAAAGATCACTGCACAGTTTAATTCCCTTATAACCTAATATGAAACACAAAAACACAGCCACTCTTTCTCCTCCTTCTCCCTTCATCATTCAATATCACCATCACTACACCATCATTTTCTAAAAATTAACACTTGCTTCTTTGATCAAAGTTGTTGCTTGCATCTTCCTCTACACATTAGTATAAGAAATTTGATTGTTTGGGGTATAAAACTTGTAACCATAACTCTTAAACTACATATTTTTGATGATTTCATAGACTATTAATATCTATTGCTCAAGTCTATGTGATTATGCTTAATTGTATTCGTTAGATTGCTCGATTGACATGTTTATGCTTAATACCGCATTTGAAACTTGACCTAACAGAAACTTAGACTTATGATTTGTAAAATATTATTTCATATTTGAAAAGCTCTCAGAAAACTATTAATTTTAGGCTCAAAAATTATGAATTTTCGTTATGTTATGCTCACGTTATGACTAGTTGAATTTTCGACTTGTTTATTACAAGAATCTGAAATCTGGGCACACTGTGTTATGATATGAAACATGAATTGATTACCATCAGTTATATATTGAGAAATTTCATAATTTAGAATAAGATATCACATAACTTGGATTCTTAAAACTTGTTTATGCTCAATTGATTATTCGTGATAACAGTTGTTATTTGTAACTTAAAATAGACTTGTATGATTAAATGCTTTAATTTATGGAATACATGCTTTCAAAATCTGAAAATTATATGATTAGTACTTGACTTTTCATGTAGATATTTCATGATAGTTGTTCCAAGATGTCTAGATATATCCATCCGAAAATGACCACCTGAATGGGACCGAATATGTCTCGTGTGCACCTAGAATGACCTAACATGAAATAAGAGTTGTTTTGAGACTTGGCCTTCTTATATGTTAATATTTGAATTTTAAGAATCAAATTACATTTGTATGTCAACATGTAAAACCATATAAATTGTGTGCTATATGGGTCTTAAAACGCTATGTCTATAATATGTCCAAATCAGAATACCAGACTTTCGGTGAAAAATTGTACCAATTGTCTATCCCAAAAGTTTAGCCCTTTTTACCACTTAAACTTTGGGATGTTTGTGATCATCTCCCATTGGTCTTATGTCTTTTCCATTTTTCTAGAATAAATGATAGATGTTCTAAAACGGATACAAGAGCAAAAACTGTTGTGTGCAAATTGAACTATAAACACAAATCTATAAATGATATGATATGATATGATGGCTTACATTTTTGAAAAGGTAATTGAATGATCTAAACATATACCGAATGCTATATTTCCAAGTTATATGAATTTTGACTTATGTGCAATTGTTTGAGCATCGTTAACATGAAACTACATGAGTAGTATGCTAGAAATACTGTAACGATAAACTGAGGTCTGAAACTTGTATATTGACTTTGGTTTGACTCCATGACCATTATTACATGACCTACGGATGTGTTTGACTTAGGTTGACCATCATTGAACAAATTTGACTTTTGTTCACTTGCATGCACTTTGTTCACTATGTGTTAACTTTTACTACATAATCGAGTCGGTCCGAGCAATAAGACAACTAATACTGTGAATCAATATCTATTTTAAATAGACTTGTATGACAATCTATATATTTCTATAGGTTGCTTTATACGGTTGTAACCGTCTTATTTACTTGTGCTTTCCGCGTTACTTATTAAGCACTCAAGGTGAGTAGACAGTCTCATTTCCAGTTTTACTTTTGGGCTGAGATACATGCTACTTTCAAACCGTTTTTACAACTATTTTACAATTTAGACATGAGTACTAAACTTTATACACATGATTTCTGTTCGGAAACCCCTTAGAATGAATAGTTTAGTTACTTTTGTAAGTAGGAGTTATAGGGACAGATCCATTAGGTTAACAGCCTCACCACTACTACTGTGGTGCTTATTCTTCATTAAGTATACTTGATATTGCTAAATTACATCATATATATCTCTTGAAATATCGTGAGAAATACTCTCGAATCAAGGATAGTTAAGGCGGTTTCTACAAGTAATGCACGAAGGTATGTAAATTTGTATCGGAAAGTGATTTGTGAAGAGTTTTGGTGAATTATGACCATTCTATAAGTTGTGATTTCATCATAGTTGATTTCGATACAAGTTATGGTCAAATTAGTGCTCTAAAATGATAAAACAAGGCTTCAGATATGTTGGATGTCGTCCAAAATGATTGGGACTCCGTCCAAATGAAGGGAGATTATGAAAAAACGAGACAGTGAAATTCAGCACAACTGGATGCCGTCCAGAAATCTGGACGCCGTCCAGCCCTTTACAACTGGACGCCGTCCAGTATTCTGGACGCTGTCTAGTCCTTCTTTACTGGACGTCGTCCATTTCCTTGGACGCCATCCAAAAGTAGGTTTCAGCCTACTTTTGAATTTTGGGCCACTTTAACTACTTTAAAACCAGATGATTGAGAGAGATACGATCAGATACGAACCAGAGGAGTTAGAAGACGATTTTAGGAGCTATTTTAGAGAACTCCAAGATCTTTGAAGAGGCTTAAACATCCAAGAATCAAGATTCAACACCTTCTCCATTCAATATTCATTCTCAATTTGGTTGATTTCTTGTTCTTAAGAATGAATTCTACTTATCATTTGATTGTTATTGTGCTTGTTATCATGATTGTTGGCTAAACTCTATAATGTTTGTCTAGATTAATAACCAAAGTATTGGATGTAAACTTATTGATTGAATGTATTATGTGTGATAGATTAAAGATTGAATTAAAGAACCATGCTTATTGATGTTAAATCATTTGTATCTAGTTAATTGATATGTTGTTGATAAAGAGAACTCTTGTTGATGTATCATATTGATTTACAATCAACTTGTCTTAGATTGATTGTTTACTAAACCGGACCAAGGGGGTAAATTAGATCAAAATGATTATACGATATAGGGATGAATTGTGTAGAGCGAAAGCAAAAGACAATTGGTATTCAAGTCTTTGATCTAGCTAATCAACTAGTCACAAATGAAAAAGTCTAGGTGATAGGGAACCCTCCACTTAGTAATTCTAGTTTGAGTACTTGCTAAAGAGAACTCTTGGCAAGTCGATTTGGGTGATTAGCATATATATCATAGTTATTTGGTTACAAACACGAGAACTATAGAGAAAAGGGAACCCTTGATCATGTAATCGAGTTTACGTATTTACCAAAGAGAACTCTTGTTAAATCTATTAGGTAACTTACACACATATTCATTCAATCGGGTCTTAACAATATAACTTACATCCAATACCGAGGGTAAAATATCTAGATGAATATTTCGTCTCTTTGATCTACATCAAACTATCTTATTTGTTTTCTTTGCACTTGTTTTCATTATATAAACTTAAAAGACCAAAAATATTGTTTTTACTTTTAATCTTCTCTGATTTCGCTAAATCGTTAAATAGCCACAAAAACATAATATCTTGTACCTTTAAGTTTCATTTACTTAGTTAATCATAATATAGTTTCTAATTCTATTTTGACTAATACAACTGTCCTTGGAACGATACACGGAACTAAACCATTATTTATACTACTACACGATCGGGTACACTGCCCGTTAGTGTGTAACAATCTTTAATCGGTATTTTTCCATACTATTTCATATAACAATTCATATACCACGTTTTGCACATCAAGTTTTTGGCGCCGCTGCCGGGGACAGTTTTGTGTCAAAATAGAATTGTTAACTAATTTGTGATTAAGTAGTTTCTTAATTATTTTAAATTATTAATAGTCTTTGATTTTATTTTGTAGAATCAGTGCGTTTAACAGTTTTGTTAGTAGTGTGATTGACAGATTTTAGGTTGCATATGCCACATACCCGAAGTTCAGACTCTCCATTACTTACACCGCTTACGGAACCTGATAGAAAGCTTGGTAGAATCCCAAAAGAAGTACTTGAACTTTTTGAATCTTCATCAAAGCAAGAAACTTTTGATTCAGAATCAAGTACAACCAAGCCAAGATATTCTGAATTTGGTGAAACCGTTCATCCTCCAAATTTTGAAATGGAAGGAGAGGCAAGGCAGGTGGTACCAAAACAATCAATGGCGGCCAAGATGAAAGCAACCCGAACCGGACAAGGTAGTGCCATTACTCCACCCACAGGTGAAGAAAAATTTGAAATAAAAGGACCTATTCTCCAAATGATTAACAACAGATGTCAATTTGGTGGTGGTTCGAATGAAGATGCAAACGAACATATTCGTCTTTTTCAAGAGATATGTCTTCTATTCAAACTTAAACCAGACACTAATCAGGCCATATTTTTAAGACTTTTCCCATGGACACTCCATGGGGAAGCACGAAGTTGGTTAGATTCATTGGCCGAGGCTACGATAGAAACTTGGGATGGTATGATGGAAAATTTTCTTAAGAAATATTTTTCAGCTTCTAAGTCCGCGAGACTCCAACAAGAAATTACCCAATTCTGTCAAAAGCCAATGAAAACCTTATATGAAGCATGGAATCAGTTTTTCAAAATGCTAAGAGGTTGTCCAAACCATGGTCTGGATACCTTCCAACAAGTTCAAATTTTTTACAAGGGTTGTGATGTTGCAACCCGAATTTTCATTGATCAAGCGGCCGAAGATTCACTCATGGACAAAACCGAGCAAGAGGCTTATGAGATAATCGAGAAGCAAGCCGATTATTCTCATGAGTGGCATCAAGAACGACCAATTACTCATAATGCTCAAGTCCAAAGTGCCGGTGCTTATGATGACCTTAGTTCCCTAAGTGTGAAAATAGACGGTGTTGCTCGAAACATGGACAAAATCACCAAGGAAATTCATAGTATGAAGGTAGGTTGTGAATACTGTGGTGGTCTCCATTTAGGAAAAGATTGTGATGCCGGTTTAACAATGGCTCAAAAAGAAGAAGTGGCTTTCATAAGCCAAAGAAATAATAATGAATTTCAAGGAAGAGCCCAATTTAACCGAAACTTCAACAACCCCTACAACCCTCAAGGTCAAAATTCCAATTACCAACAAGGGTCAAGTAATGGGTTCCAACAACAAACTCCGGGTTTTTATCAAAAACCCCAATAAGAAGAGAAAAAGTCAAATATGGAGAGTTTGTTGGAGAAGTTAATTGCATCTCCGACCCAGCTTGTAACCAATATAAGCCAAACAAACGAGAATGTGACGACCCGGAAAATTTTGACTAATTTTAAACCAAACTCTCGATACGATTTCATAATTCTGACATGATAAGCAAAGTCCGTTATGTTGCGTTTCAAAATTTTTTTAACTATTTTCGTACATTCATTTGACTTCGACCAGTTTTGACG
>NC_092335.1:574722500-574877500 GCF_046630445.1 Rutidosis leptorrhynchoides
ATCATTTAACTACCTAGACATGTTACACTACTCAATTTAGCAACAATTCATGACAAAAATCGGCCATAACCTGTTTATATCAAAAAGCCCCAAATTGCTCAAGAACACAAACCCTAGATTATTCAAAATTTGAAGTTTAAGGCTTCTAATCATGTTAAACAGCATCAATCTAGGTTATACAAGCATAATACATAAACAATTTAAGTCTAATTACACTAAAAAGCATCAAAATCAAATTGGGAAAAAAATAGCTCAAGAACACTAAAATTCGAATTAAATGGTGTTTAGGTGTAGAAATTTACCGTTTTTCTTGAGAAATTCTTAGATAGCATCCTTCTTAACATGATTTTAGCAAAAAATTTGGTGATTAACGGTTAAAAATTGGGATTTTTGGGGGTGATTTTCGGGTTTTTTCGGGTTTTTTTTTCGCAGTATATTTCTGTTTTGTGTGTGGGTGAGTGAACTGATAGTTTGCAGCTCTTACTTTTTTTTTCTGTAATCCGGTCTCTCCGCGAGTCGCGGGGATTTACCCTCCAAACTCCGCGACTCGCGGAGTTTGGTATTTTTTTTTTTTTTTTTTTTTAAATCTTTAACTTATTAAAACAATTTAGTAATTAATTTTAAAATTTTGTTTCCCTTGTTATTTAGGACGAGGTCGTTTCGGATCGATGTCCTAGTCCGTCCTTCGACAAAATTTTAAAATTTGTCTTTTTGTAGCGATTGTTTTAAAAGCTAAGATTTTTGGGTTTTTTCAATATTTTTGGCATACTTTAAATCAATAAGATTAAAAATAATGATAATAAAAGTTCTCGTCCCTCCCTCGGGTAAAGCAATTTCGGTTCAAAGACCTAGTCTTCAACTTACGACGAATTTTAAAAATCATATTCTTAACTTAATGAGATAAAGTAAATTTTTGTTTTTAAATTCACACAACTTAAATATAAAATTCAAATTTAAAAATTAAAAATTCACACCAAACTCAAAATTTAAAATGCATAAAATTAAAACTTAATATTTTAAAAATTAAAAATTCACACCAAACTTAATTTAAAAATTTATAAATTCATATCAAACTTATATTAATTTTTCAAATATTTACAATTTTAAATATATTGTTTTTACAAAGTTTACAATATTAATTTAAGATTTAAATATTAATTTTAAAAACATGGTAAAAATAAAATTAAAAATCTTTTTGTCTTTTTATCCCACTTTAATCAATCAAATATTATCAAAAATATGCGCCCCTCTTTTCGGTAAAGTAATTTCGGTTCCAAGACCTAATTTAACTCATGACGAATTTTTGAAATATTTTGGGTTGATTGATTAAAGATATTTATACCTTAAGAATAAACGTTAAATTTCGCAGTGATGTAATAAATTTTTGAATGATATCAATAATTTCGGTCGCCAAACCTAATTTTATTCAATACCAATTTAATACTTTTTAGCGAACAAATTAGCGTTTATTATCAAAAGGTTAAAAATAAAAATAAAAATAAAAACTGTACAGACATACCTGTGAAATAGATTTCTTAGTTATATGATCTATTCCATTCATAAGATAGTCGGTTTAATTGATTTTCCATGGCTGCATAGGCGTAACCTCGAGCATTCATTGTCTTTTCTTCTAAACATATGAATGGTCCGTCTCTGCATAAAGTAACAAATTCGGTATTTGAATAGGTTTGATTATTTGAACATTTACCTCCATGTGACCATTTTCCGCATTTGTGACATCGTTCTAGGTGTCGTGCTCTTCTTTTCGCTGCGGATTTTGATTTTCCTTTACCAAATTGTAACTTATTATCTTCGCATCTGGATCCTTTTCTAACTCCGTCCATTCTTTCTCTGATTACTGATACTAATTCGCTCGGTAGTATGTCATTATTTCTTTTAGTGATCAAAGCGTGTAGCATTAGACCATGGTTTAGTTCACAGGCAGTCTTCATTTCGTAAAAACCAAAAAAAAATAAAAATTCAGAATGGGGGGAGAAGACTAGTTCTTTAGGGTCTGCTAGGGAAAGACCATACGTGTTCCATTTTCGAGAACTACACGAAAACAGACAATCTAACTCTAACAGAAATACATATTATCCTTTAAAGACTTGATTCTCCCCACACTTAGTTAGCTGTGGTGTCAAAATTGTGATTAACTTCGTTGTCGACTTCCATCGGACCATGTATGTAATGTTTAACTCTGTGACCATTAACTTTAAATTCAATCCCATTTGAATTTATCAATTCTATCGTTCCGTATGGGAAAACTCTTTTGACTATGAATGGTCCAGACCATCTTGATTTCAATTTTCCAGGAAATAGCTTGAATCGTGAATTGAAAAGAAGAACTCTGTCTCCTTCTTTAAATTCTTTTGAACTTCTGATTCTTTTATCATGCCATTTCTTCGTTCTTTCTTTATAGATTAACGAATTTTCGTATGCTTCATGTCTTAATTCTTCTAATTCGTTTAGTTGACTTAATCGTAGACGTCCGGCTTCATGTTAATCAAGATTACATGTCTTCAAAGCCCAAAATGCTTTGTGTTCAATTTCTACTGGAAGATGACATGCTTTTCCATAAACAAGTCTAAAAGGTGTGGTTCCAATTGGAGTTTTGTAGGCTGTTCTAAAAGCCCAGAGTGCATCCTCCAATTTAATGGACCATTCCTTCGGATTTGTTCCTACGGTTTTCTCTAGAATACGTTTTAAAGCTCGGTTGGTATTTTCAACTTGTCCACTTGTTTGTGGATGATATGCGGTGGAGATTTTATGAGTTACTCCATATCTTTTAAGAACTTTCTCAAGTTGATTATTACAGAAATGAGTACCCCGATCACTTATTAAAGCTTTCGGTGTTCCAAACCTTGCAAAAAGACGTTTTAAAAAGTTGACTACAACTCGTGCACCGTTAGTTGGGAGAGCTTGTGCTTCCGCCCATTTAGATACATAATCAATGGCTACGAGTATATATAAATTATTATGAGATTTTGGAAATGGACCCATAAAGTCAATACCCCAAATGTCAAATACTTCACATACTTGGATGACATTTTGCGGCATTTCATCACGTTGACTTATTTTTCCGGCCCTTTGACATGCATCACAAGATTTGCAAAGAAGGTGTGCGTCTTTGTAAATTGTAGGCCAATAGAATCCAGCTTCATAAACTTTTCTTGCTGTTAGTTGAGGCCCATAATGCCCTCCTGTTGGTCCTGTGTGACAATGGTTTAATATTTTACTAGCTTCATCTCCAAATACACATCGGCGTATTATTCCATCGGGACAACTTTTAAACAGATGTGGATCTTCCCAGAAATAGTGTTTTATATCACTGAAGAATTTCTTTCGTCTTTGGTACGATAACCCTTTTTCAAGGAATCCACAAACTAAGTAGTTTGCATAGTCTGCAAACCATGGGATTTCTTTATAATCTATCTTCAATAGATATTCATCAGGAAAGTTGTCTTGTATGGCCGATTCATTTAGAACTTCTAATTCGGGATTTTCAAGACGAGAAAGATGATCAGCGGCGAGATTTTCTGCTCCTCTTTTATCTCTGATTTCAATATCAAACTCTTGTAAGAGTAAGATCCAACGGATTAATCTTGGTTTAGCATCTTGTTTTGAAAATAGGTATCTAAGAGCAGAATGGTCGGTATAGACCACCGTTTTTGCTAGAACGAGATATGATCGAAATTTGTCAAAAGCAAAGACAATAGCAAGGAGTTCTTTTTCAGTAGTTGTATAGTTTGTTTGTGCTCCTTGTAATGTCTTACTAGCATAATATATAGGTTGAAATCGTTTTTCAATCCTTTGTCCTAAAACGGCTCCCATTGCAAAATCACTTGCATCGCACATTAGTTCAAATGGTAGATTCCAATTTGGTGTTATCATGATCGGTGCATTAGTGAGTTTCTCTTTAAGAATATTAAAAGATTTGATACACTCATCTGAAAAGATGAATGGCGCATCCTTTTCTAGGAGTTTATTCATAGGAGTGGCAATTTTAGAAAAATCTTTTATGAAACGTCGGTAAAAACCGGCATGCCCTAGAAAACTCCTAACTCCTCTAACATTTGTGGGATGTGGAAGTTTAGCAATTACATCTACTTTAGCTCTATCCACTTCAATTCCTTCTTTTGAAATTTTATGTCCAAGAACGATGCCTTCTTTAACCATGAAATGGCATTTCTCCCAATTAAGTACTAGATTTGATTTTTCGCATCTAATAAGCATTCGTTCCAGATTAACTAGACATGATTTAAATGTATCACCGAAAACTGAAAAGTCATCCATGAATACTTCCATGCATTCTTCTATCATGTCATGAAAAATCGCCATCATGCACCTTTGAAAGGTTGCAGGGGCGTTGCAAAGTCCAAATGGCATTCTTTTGTAAGCAAAAGTACCATAAGGGCACGTGAATGTGGTTTTCTCTTGATCTTCGGGTGCTATTGGAATTTGAAAATATCCGGAAAATCCATCTAGAAAACAATAGTAACTATTTCCGGCTAATCTTTCCAACATTTGATCTATGAAAGGTAAGGGAAAGTGATCTTTTCTGGTGGCGTCATTTAATTTTCTATAATCAATACATACACGCCATCCTGTTACAGTCCTAGTAGGAATAAGCTCATTTTTCTCATTTATAATGACAGTCATGCCACCCTTCTTAGGCACGCATTGAACTGGGCTTACCCATGGACTATCAGAGATTGGATAAATTAAACCTGCATCTAGCAGTTTAATAATCTCTTTCTTAACTACATCTTGCATATTAGGATTTAGTCTTCTTTGGCGTTGCACATACGTTTTATGACCTTCTTCCATAAGGATTTTATGTGTGCAATACGAAGGACTTATTCCTTTAATATCATGAATCTTCCATGCAATGGCTGGTTTATGAGCTTTCAACACAGAAATGAGTTGTGATTTCTCATTTTCAGTAAGAGAAGACGATATTATTACAGGTAATTCAGATTCACCATGTAAATAAGCGTATTCCAAATGGTTTGGAAGTGGCTTTAACTCTAATTTCGGAGGTTCTTCTATCGATGATTTATATCGATATCTGTCTTCTTCTTTTAGCATTTGAATTTCTTCTGTTGTTGGTTCATATCCATTAGCTATAAGTGTAGCTAACATTTCAGCTTCATCAATTGGTTCATTACCTTCTCCTAAAGAACATTCTCCCGTTCCTTGTAATTCTGGAAATTCTTCTAATAATTCTGCATGTGCATCTATAGTTTGAATATAATAACATGTATCATCTGCAGATTGTGGTTGTTGCATTGCTCTATCAACTGAAAAGGTAACACTCTCATCCTCTATACTTAGGGTCAGTTTCTTACCGAACACGTCTATCATTGCTTTAGCCGTGTTTAAGAATGGTCTTCCTAATATGAGAGGAACTTGAGAATCTTCTTCCATGTCCAGAACAACAAAATCTACTGGAAATACTAAAGTACCAACTTTAACTAGCATGTTCTCCATTATCCCTCTAGGATATTTTATTGATCTATCGGCTAGTTGTATGCTTATTCTGGTTGGTTTCAATTCTCCAAGGTCTAGTTTAGCGTATAGTGAATACGGCATTAGATTTATACTAGCACCTAAGTCTGCCAATGCTTCTATTGAACTAAGACTACCCAGAAAACATGGAATTGTGAAACTTCCTGGATCAGATAATTTTTCTGGTATCTTATTCAACAGCACTGCTGAACAATTAGCATTCATAGTAACAGCCAAGAGTTCTTCCATTTTCTTTCTATTCGTGATTAGATCTTTCAAGAATTTAGCATATCTTGGCATTCCTGAAATCACATCAATGAAAGGAAGATTTACATTTATCTGTTTAAACATATCCAAGAATTTGGATTGCTCGGCTTCAAGTTTTTCCTTCTTCATTTTACTCAGGTAAGGAAGTGGTGGTTGGTATGGTTTAACATAAGGTTTATCCTTAACTGTGTTATCTTCATTAACCTTTTCAACTACTGGTTCTTTTTCCTTATCTTGATCAGGTTGTGGTTCTTGTGGAGTAGGAATAGTTTCATCAGAATTTACAGGTATTTCAGGTGGTTTAAGTGTTGTACCACTTCTTGTGGTAATAGCTTTAGCTGTTTCATTCCGGGGGTTAGCATTTGTATCGCTTGGTAAACTTCCCGGTTTTCTTTCACCTATTAACCTTGCTAGGTTACTTACTTCTTGTTCCAGATTTTGAATAGAAGCTTGTTGATTTCTAAATGCTTGAGCATTTTGTTCATTGGTTTGTTTTTGAGATGTGAAAAACTGCGTTTGAGTTTCAACTAGCTTCGTCATCATATCTTCTAAATTCGGCTTTTTATCATCGGTTTGTTGTGGTGGTTTGTTTTGAAAATTTGGTCTTTGCTGATTGTAAGTATTATCGGATACTTGTTGATTGCTAGGACCTTGTTGGTTATTGTATGGAATATTTCGGTTATAATTCTGGTTTTGATTGTAAATCGGTCTTGGCGGTTGATAATTATTCTGATAATTATTTCCAGGCCTTTGGTTTATGTATGAAATATTCTCTCTTTGTTCCATTGTTAATTCAATACTTAGACAATCTTTTGTCAAATGTGGTCCTCCACACTGCTCACAACTAATTCGTATTGAGTGAATATCCTTAGTCATCTTTTCCATTCGTCTCTCGAAAGCATCTATCTTTGCCGAAATGGAATCTAAGTCATGGCTAGAATCGGCTCTAGCTGCTTTAGATGATCTAATGATGTCTTTTTCTTGGTGCCACTCATGTGAGTGGGAAGCAGTGTTATCAATAATTTTGTAAGCATCAGTTTCGGTTTTCTTCATAATAGAACCACCAGCTGCTATATCTATATCTTTCCTTGTAGTGATGTCGCATCCTTGGTAGAATATTTGTACTATTTGACAGGTGTCTAAACCATGTTGCGGACATCCTCTTAATAACTTTCCATATCTTGTCCACGCCTCATATAGAGTTTCATTTGGTTTCTGTGTGAACGTAACAATTTCTGCTTGAAGTCTTACGGCTTTAGATGCAGGAAAGAATTGCTTAAGAAATTTGTCAATTAAAACATCCCATGTATCGATCGCCCCTTCAGGTAACGATTCCAACCAATCTTTGGCTTCTCCCTTTAAAGTCCAGGAAAATAACATGAGATATATCTGTTCATCCTCCACTTCTCGGATTTTAAATAGTGTGCAGATCCTATTAAAGGTACGTAGATGTTCATTTGGATCTTCCTTCGGCGCACCACTAAATTGTCATTGATTAGTCACCATGTGTAGAATTTGTCCTTTGATTTCATAATCTGGCGCATTAATGTCTGGATGAGTAATTGCGTGACCTTGGCCAGTGCGTTTAGCTCTCATTCGGTCTTCCATACTTAAAGGTTCCAGATTCTCCATAATTGAATTTGTTGAATCGGTATCACTAGATGATTCTGTTTTAATGGTTCGTTCCTCAACAATCTCTGTTTGAATGATTGGTGGTTCCGGAGGAAAGTTTAATGGTTCAGGATCTACGAACCGTTCCTGAATATTCTCTGGATTCTCAATTGTGAGGTTGGGTTCAAAAAATGGATTATCGGAAATTTGAACTGAAGTACTTGGTTGACTGGATGATGATTCTAAAGAAAAATCAACGGCGGTTATATTTGTTAAACGATGTCTTGATCGAGTTACAGGTGGTGAACGTACAAAAGGTGATGAACGTCTTGCTCGGTGCATTCATAGAATATCCTATTAGTTTTTAAAAGGAAAGAAAAATTATAATAAGTTATCCAATCAATAGACTTTTCTGATTTTGCCCACGTTTCGAATAGCCAAAAGATGCAGCAGAGGGGCAGGATTCGTTTGGTCTCAATATAATTGAGGACTGTTTGGCTCCAATAACCCGGTCCACGTACAAATCCAACTATTACTACGAACCAGAAAATTTTGATGTCTATCAATTTAACCACTTAAAATAAATTTTCGTAATTTTAAGAAATTTAGATAAGAAGTAGAAAAAAAAATTCTAAGTCCTAAAACTAGAATAGCGAGAAATAAGAAAGAAAAAGAGTTCGTCGCAAAAGGTCGAAAAAGAAAAAATGGTTGAAAAATAAAAGGTGACGGAAAAATAAAAGAAACTTATAAAAACTTAAAAATACTTAACTAACCTAACCTTATTACTACAACTAACTTAAAATTATAATCGCAAATTGAAATTACTAATTGGAATGATAATTGGTACATAGTAAAAGGTGTCTAAAAATATTAAAGCTTACAGGAAAAACTAAATTCCAAATGGAAATAACTTAAAGAAACTAAAACTTAAAAAGGCGTCGCAAAATTCTAAAACACCTAAATCTTAGTCTAAAGAAAAAGCACTTAAGGAATTCTACGGCAAAGCCTAAAAATCTAGGAGTAAAAATAACTATAGCAAAAACTAAGTTTAAAATTAAATATGAGCTAAAAATAAAAATATTACGCTACAACGATTAAAAAGGGACAAAATATAAAAATATACAAAAAGTTGTAAAAAGTACAATTTTTATAAAAATATTATTTTTATATTATTTATTTTATAAAACTATTAATTTTATAATGTAATAAAACTAATTTAACTAAAATATATAAATAAAAAGTAAAAAGTAAAAATAAAACTAAAACTAATAATAATAATAATAATAATTAGGTTAAATAATAATAATAATAATTAATAATATCCCGTAATTAATGCAGTTTTAGGGTTTCTGTTCGCGTGTCAGAGTGGCTCCGCGAGTTGCGGTGATTAATGAGGAAAACCCCGCGAGTCGCGGGGTTCAGAAATTCTGTTGACAGCTTTCAATTTTTTACGCGTTTTTCTTTATTTTTTTTTTTTTATGTTTTCTGTTTTTTAAAATAAATAAAAGATTTTAAAATAAAACTTATATTTTTATAAACTAAAATAAAAATAAAGAAACTTATAAAACTTAAATATTTAACAAAATCTTAAAAATGCTTATATTTTTGTTTTTTTTTTCTTTTTTATATTTTTGAATAATTAAAACGTATTTTTACAAAAGCGAATTTTAATAAAAGTAAACTAAAAAATCTTTTTTTTTTTTTTTTTTTATATTAGCGTTGCGCTTCCGGCTTTTAAGATAGAATCCCCGGCAGCGGCGCCAAAAAAATACTTGATGTTATGCGAGGTGTATATAAAATAGTTTTAAATTTTAGCAGAAAACACTATTAAATACGATACAATTTTACACAAGATATTTATTTATTTATAGAATGGATATACTTAAACCTTGCTACAACACTTATAGGCAGTGTACCTAATCGTACAGTAGTGTAGTTTTTAGTAAGTCCGGTTCGTTCCACAGGGAAATCTTTAAACAAAGCTCAACGCTATATTAGTTTACTTTTATAAAAATACAAATATATATATAAGTAATATTATTATTATAAAGGGGGGTTTTTACCGTTTAATGACCGGTTTGTCGATTTTAAAACTTTAGTCGCAGATAAAACCTAATGTAAAATATAAAATAAATACAAGACTTAAATTAAAGCATAAAGTAAATAACGATAATGAAATTGCGAATAATAAAAATGCGATAAAATAAAATTGCGATAATTAAAAAGTACGATAATTAAAAGTGCGATTAAATAACAATAAAAGTGCGATAATTAGAAGTGCAATTAAATATAAAATAAAGGAAATTAAATATGAAATAAAAGAATTATGCTTATTTAAACTTCCGTAATCATGATGTTTGACGTGTTGATTTTAGTTTTATGCCCATGGGTTAATTGTCCTTTGTCCTGGATTATTTAATATGTCCGTCTGGTTTTTGTCCATAACAGTCCATCAGTCATAAATATAAATTGCAAGTGTCCTTGTCAAATTATTATTATACCCGAAGATAAATATTCCAACTAATTGGGGATTCGAATTGTAACAAGGTTTTAATACTTTGTTTAATGAATACACCAGGTTATCGACTGCGTGTAAACCAAGGTTTTACTACTTTGTTAACAATTACACCAATTACCCTTGAATGTAATTTCACCCCTGTTTTAATTATTCTAGTGGCTATTAATTCATTTCCGTGTCCGGTTAAATGAACGATTATTCGTACATATAAATACCCCTCCCATCGTGTCCGATCGAGTGTATACGGTAATTTATAGGGACGCCCAATTGTAAATCTTTATATTAACATTAACAAACTTTCATTTAGTTAAACAAATATAAAGCCCATTAATAGCCCATAGTCTAATTTCCACAAGTGTCGTTCTTTTGTCCAAACCCCAATTATGGTACAAAGCCCAATTACCCTTTTTTAGTAATTAGCCCAACATCATGATTACTTCGTTTTAAATAAGCATAATAATAACTTAGCTACGAGACATTAATGTAAAAAGGTTGAACATAACTTACAATGATTAAAAATAGCGTAGCGTTACACGGACAGAATTTCGACTTACACCCTTACAACATTCGCTAACATACCCTTATTATTAGGATTTAAAATTAAAATATAAATTATATATATATATATTACGTATATATTGAGAGAGAGATGAAATAAGATATGAAATTTGATCAGAATTCGGTTGGCTTTATAGCCAGAGTTGAAAATTGGGGCTCCGCGACTCGCGGCAAAAACCCCTTCAAACTCCGCGAGTCGCGGAGGATGTATTTACAGCTCACACCCTTGGAGTTTCTCTGCCGACGGTTTTATATATATAAATATAATATATATATAATTAATACAATTAATTATATATTATATTATATTTATATACATAGTTAACTTGTAATTTTTAGTCCGTTGCGTCGAGCGTTAAGAGTTGACTCTGGTCCCGGTTCCGGATTTTCGAACGTCCTTGCGTACAATTTTATATTTTGTACTTTGCGTTTTGAATCTTGTACTCTTGTAATTTCGAGACGTTTCTTATCAATAATTGAAACCTTTTTGATTGTCTTTTGTACTTTTGAGCTTTTTGGTCGTTTGCGTCTTCAAATCGTCGAATCTGTCTTTTGTCTTCACCTTTTATTATTTAAACGAATATCACTTGTAAATAGAAATTTGCAACTAAAAGCTTGTCTTTCTTGAGGAATAATGTTATGAAATATATGTTCGTTTTTAGCATTATCACTTAGTCTAAAGAAAAAGCACTTAAGGAATTCTACGGCAAAGCCTAAAAATCTAGAAGTAAAAATAACTATGGCAAAAACTAAGTTTAAAACTAAATATGAGCTAAAAATACAAATATTATGCTAAAACAATTAAAAAGGACCAAAATATAAAAATATACAAAAAGTTGTAAAAATTACAATTTTTATAAAAATATTATTTTTACATTATTTATTTATTAAAACTATTAATTTTACAAATTAATTAAACTAATTAAACTAAATACATAAATTAATTAAAACTTAAATTAAATACTAAATTAATTAAATATTTAACCCTAATTACAAATTAATTAATAATAATTAATAATACTCCGTATTTAATGCAGATTAGGGTTCTGTGTGGCCCGTGTCAGACGGCTCCGCGACTTGCGGTATTCAAAGCATCAAACTCCGCGAGTCGCGGGGATCCAAAATTCAACTCAGGTACAGTTTAAAACTTGACGTTTTTTTTTTTTATTTTCTTTTTTTATATTTTCTGTTTATAAAATATTTATATAATAAAAACTTATATTTAAAAACTTAAATAAAAATAGAACTACTTTATAACTTTAAAAATATCTTAAAAATAGATTTATATATATTAAATTTTTTTTTCGGTTTTATATTTATAAAATATATTTATAAAATAAATTAAATAAAACTTATATTTTTACAAAATAAAAATAAAGAAACTTTATAAAACTTAAATATTTAACAAAATCTTAAAAATATATAAATTTTTATTTTTCTTTTTATATTTTCGAATATTTAAAACTTATTTTTATAAAAACGAATTTTAATAAAAGTAAACTAAAAATCTTTTTTTTTTATATTAGCGTTGCGCTTCCGGCTTTTAAGAGGATCCGCGGCAGCGGCGCCAAAAATAACTTGATGTTTTAGCAGAGTGGTATAAAAATACTATTAAATTTAACAGGAAATACTATTAAATACGATACAATTTTACACAAGATATTTATTTATTTATAGAATGGATATACTTAAACCTTTCTACAACACTTATAGGCAGTGTACCTAATCGTACAGTAGTGTAGTTTTTAGTAAGTCCGGTTCGTTCCAAAGGGAATTTTTTTAAACAAAGCTTAACGCTATATTAGTTTACTTTTATAAAAATACAAATATATATATAAGTAATATTATTATTATAAAAGGGGGGTTTTTTACCGTTTACTGACCGGTTTGTCGATTTTAAAACTTTAGTCACAGTTAAAACCAAATGTAAAATATTAAAAATAAATACAAGACTTAAATTAAAGCGTAAAGTAAATAACGATAATGAAATTACGAATAATAAAAGTGCGATAAAATAAACTTGCGATAATTAAAAAGTACGATAATTAAAAAT
Organism: Rutidosis leptorrhynchoides; assembly: GCF_046630445.1. Classification (NCBI taxonomy): domain Eukaryota; kingdom Viridiplantae; phylum Streptophyta; class Magnoliopsida; order Asterales; family Asteraceae; genus Rutidosis; species Rutidosis leptorrhynchoides. Next base: position 574,735,019 of record NC_092335.1, read on the forward strand.
GCAATTAAATAAAATAACAATAAAAATGCGATAATTAGAAGTGCAATTAAATATAAAATAAAGGAAATTAAATATGAAATAAAAGAATTATGCTTATTTAAACTTCCGTAATCATGATGTTTGACGTGTTGATTTTAGTTTTATGCCCATGGGTTAATTGTCCTTTGTCCTGAATTATTTAATATGTCCGTCTGGTTTTTGTCCATAACAGTCCATCAGTCATAAATATAAAGTGCGAGTATCCTCGTCAAATTATCCTTATACCCGAAGTTAAATATTCCAACTAATTGGGGACTTAAACTGTAACAAGATTTTAATACTTTGTTTAATAATTACACCAGGATGTCGACTGAGTGTAATCCAAGGTTTTAATATTTTGTTATCAATTATACCAAGTGTCCTTGTACATAATTTCACCCCTGTTTTAATTATGCTAGTGGCTATTAATCCATTCCCGTGTCCGGTTAAATGAACGATTATTCGTACATATAAATACCCCGCCCATCGTGTCCGATCGAGTGTATATGGTAAATTATAGGGACGCCCAATTGTAAATCTTTATATTAACATTAACAAACTATCATTTAGTTAAACAAATATAAAGCCCATTAATAGCCCATAGTCTAATTTCCACAAGTGTCGTTCTTTTGTCCAAACCCCAATTATGGTACAAAGCCCAATTACCCAATTTTAGTAATTAGCCCAACATCATGATTACTTCGGATTAAATAAGCATAATAATAACTTAGCTACGAGACATTAAATTAAAAAGGTTGAACATAACTTACAATGATTAAAAATAGCGTAGCGTTACACGGAGAGAATTTCGACTTACACCCTTACAACATTCGCTAACATACCCTTATTATTAGGATTAAAATTAAAATTAAAATTAAAATTAAAATATAAATATAAATATATACGATATAGATAGAGAGATGGATATATTGATGATGAAAAATGATCAGAATTCGGTTGGCTTTATAGGGAGTTTCAGACTTTGGGGCTCCGCGACTCGTGGCCCATTTTTCCTTCAAACTCCGCGAGTCGTGGAGTTTGAAAATACAGCTCACCAGCTTTTGGAGTCTTTCTTGCAGACGGTTTTTATTTATTTATATAATATATAAATAATTATAAGAATTATTTAAATATTATATTATATTTATATGCATAGTTGACTTATAATTTTTAGTCCGTTGCGTCGAGCGTTGAGAGTTGACTCATGTCCCGGTTCTGGATTTTCGAACGTCCTTGCGTACAATTTAATATCTTGTACTTTGCGTTTTGAATCTTGTACTCTTGTAATTTCGAGACGTTTCTTATCAATAATTGGAACCTCTTTGATTGACTTTTGTACTTTTGAGCTTTTTGGTCGTTTGCGTCTTCAATTCGTCGAATCTGTCTTTTGTCTTCACCTTTTATTATTTAAACGAATATCACTTGTAAATAGAACAATTGCAACTAAAAGCTTGTCTTTCTTGAGGAATAATGCTATGAAATATATGTTCGTTTTTAGCATTATCAACTATGATAAACTTTGATTTAAAAGTTGTTATTCTGAGAAAATGATTTTTATTATGAACATGAAACTATATCCAAAAATTATGGTTAAACTCAAAGTGGAAGTATGTTTTCTAAAATGGTCATCTAGACGTCGTTCTTTCGACTGAAATGACTACCTTTACAAAAACGACTTGTAACTTATTTTTCCGACAATAAACCTATACTTTTTCTGTTTAGATTCATAAAATAGAGTTCAATATGAAACCATAGCAATTTGATTCACTCAAAACGGATTTAAAATGAAGAAGTTATGGGTAAAACAAGATTGGATAATTTTTCTCATTTTAGCTACGTGAAAATTGGTAACAAATCTATTCCAACCATAACTTAATCAACTTGTATTGTATATTATGTAATCTTGAGATACCATAGACACGTATACAATGTTTCGACCTATCATGTCGACACATCTATATATATTTCGGAACAACCATAGACACTCTATATGTGAATGTTGGAGTTAGCTATACAGGGTTGAGGTTGATTCCAAAATATATATAGTTTGAGTTGTGATCAATACTGAGATACGTATACACTGGGTCGTGGATTGATTCAAGATAATATTTATCGATTTATTTCTGTACATCTAACTGTGGACAACTAGTTGTAGGTTACTAACGAGGACAGCTGACTTAATAAACTTAAAACATCAAAATATATTAAAAAGTGTTGTAAATATATTTTGAACATACTTTAATATATATGTATATATTGTTATAGGTTCGTGAATCAACAGTGGCCAAGTCTTACTTCTCGACGAAGTAAAAATCTGTGAAAGTGAGTTATAGTCCCACTTTTAAAATCTAATATTTTTGGGATGAGAATACATGCAGGTTTTATAAATGATTTACAAAATAGACACAAGTACGTGAAACTACATTCTATGGTTGAATTATCGAAATCAAATATGCCCCTTTTTATTAAGTCTGGTAATCTAAGAATTATGGAACAGACACCCTAATTGACGAGAATCCTAAAGATAGATCTATTGGGCCTAACAAACCCCATTCAAAGTACCGGATGCTTTAGTACTTCGAAATTTATATCATATCCGAAGGGTGTCCCGGAATGATGGGGATATTCTTATATATGCATCTTGTTAATGTCGGTTACCAGGTGTTCACCATATGAATGATTTTTATCTCTATGTATGGGATGTGTATTGAAATATGAAATCTTGTGGTCTATTGTTACGATTTGATATATATAGGTTAAACCTATAACTCACCAACATTTTTGTTGACGTTTAAAGCATGTTTATTCTCAGGTGAATATTAAGAGCTTCCGCTGTTGCATACTAAAATAAGGACAAGATTTGGAGTCCATGTTTGTATGATATTGTGTAAAAACTGCATTCAAGAAACTGATTTCGATGTAACATATTTGTATTGTAAACCATTATGTAATGGTCGTGTGTAAACAGGATATTTTAGATTATCATTATTTGATAATCTACGTAAAGCTTTTTAAACCTTTATTTATGAAATAAAGGTTATGGTTTGTTTTAAAAATGAATGCAGTCTTTGAAAAACGTCTCATATAGAGGTCAAAACCTCACAACGAAATCAATTAATATGGAACGTTTTTAATCAATAAGAACGGGACATTTCAGTTGGTATCCGAGCGTTGGTCTTAGAGAACCAGAATTTTGCATTAGTGTGTCTTATCGAGTTTGTTAGGATGCATTAGTGAGTCTGGACTTCGACCGTGTTTACTTGAAAAATGATTGCTTAACAAATTTTGTTGAAAACTATATATTTTTAACATGTGAATATTATGTGATATATTAATCTCTTAACGCATTTGATATTATGTGATAGATGTCTACCTCTAGAACAAGTCCCATTGACTCACCTAATAATAATGAAGAGTCAAATGTAAATTGGAATGATTCGTGGACTGATTCACAAGTTCCCGAAGAGGAACCGGAAGAAGAGTCGGAACCAGAAGAAGAATCGGAACCGGAAGAAGAATCAGAACCGGATGAAGAAATAGAACCGGTGGGGGAAATAATAAAACGGTTAAGTAAAAGAAAATCCTCAACCAACCGACCAAGGTTAATTATGGTCAATGGTGTTTTCGCTAAGGAAGCAAAATATTGGGAGGATTACCAATTCTCCGATGAATCGGATTCTGACGAGAATTCCGATGATGTTATAGAAATTACCCCAACTGAATTTAAAAAGGCAAAAGAAAATAATAAGGGAAAGGGCATAAAAATAGAGAAATCTAATTCCAACCCCGATGAACTTTATATGTATCGTCAACCCCCGAAGTCCTTAAGTTGTAACAATGACCCGGGAACCTCTAAACCACCAGGTTTTTCTAAACCAATGTGGAAAACGACGGCTCGTATTAGGGGAACATCATATATCCCTAGAAACTTGGCAAAACGAACCAAAACCGAAGAAGAAGAAACAAGCGAGTCGGAATAAGATAGTTGTATTCGTGTGGTGTAATATATGTAATATAGTGTGCTTATGCTTTATGATATATGTAAAAATTGCTTGTATTAATAAGTATTTTTTTTTATGAATCTAACTCTTGTCTATTTTATAGTATAAAAACACAAAATGGATAGACAACCCAATATTTTAAGAGACCTACCCGGAGACATGATTGATGAAATCTTGTCTAGAGTCGGTCAGAATTCTTCGGCACAACTATTTAAGGCGAGATCAGTTTGTAAGACATTCGAAGAACGTTCCAAGAATGCCATGGTTTATAAAAGGCTTTCGTTCGAAAGATGGGGGATATCACATTAGGAAATCCATAAGTTACGATGTGTTTACTTTGACGCATATATTGCGGGGAACCCAAATGCTATTTTACGCAATGGGTTAAGAAATTATTTTGACTCAATATATCCGAATATTGGACTTCGTGATTTAGAAAAAGCGGCTAACATGCAACATAAAGAAGCATGTTATGCTTACGGATTAGTAATGTTCGCTTCTCACTAAAGTGAGAACAAGAACATCGGCCTACAACTATTAAACAAAACGTTCCCACAAGTGACGGAGTCGGTAATTGGGGTAAGAAATGAGGTTTTTAGATTGTTACGGGACTGTTGGACATTACGTAACCCTCGTCCCTTTGACGACGTTACAACACGCTGTCTTATCAACGGCCATAACGGTTATGTTCCACAAGACCAAGGATGGGAAGTAGTCCTAGTAAAACCAGAATGCATGACTTGTTTCTGGACGTATGAATTACGTGTCTTTATTGCCTTTGCTGAACGACTTGTGTACTAGCTAGAATTATCTTCACAACTATCTTGTATCAAAGTTATTATGTGCTATATTTCATGCTTTATGTAAAATAAGCGGTATTGTAAGTTTGTAAAATATTGTATAAAAGTTTGAACGCGAAATATTATTATAATCAGTTTTTCATATAGAATTGTAGTAGTTGAATTGTATATTAGCTATTAAGTATGAACTTAACGGGTAGGTACTACCCGAATTTAAACTTATAAAACGCTAATATGAAGAAAAAGCTTTTATAAATGAGTTCATATTATACTACGAAATACTATTAACTACTCTTAATATTCTGTATGATTAACTTGTTCCATTTGACTATTTTGAAGGAAATGGCACCGACTACTCGACACACCGTGAATATGAATGAAGAGGAATTCCGTACTTTTCTAGCTTCAAACATAGCCGCAGTACAGGCTACGCTACATACCAACAATAACCTTGGATCTAGCAGTACAGGAAATCGTGTAGGATGCACCTACAAAGAATTCACTGCCTGCAAACCTTTGGAATTTGATGGAACCGAAGGACCGATCGGATTGAAATGGTGGACCGAGAAGGTCGAATCGGTGTTTGCCATAAGTAAGTGTACTGAAGAGGACAAAGTAAAGTACGCTATGCATACCTTCACAGGTTCTGCGTTAACATGGTGGAATACCTATCTAGAGCAAGTGGGACAAGACGATGCGTACGCACTACCGTGGTCAGCATTCAAGCACTTGATGAACGAGTAGTACCGTCCCAGAACCGAGGTCAATAAGCTCAAGACAGAACTTAGAGGGTTACGAACCCAAGGATTTGATATTACCACGTACGAAAGGCGATTCACAGAATTGTGCCTATTGTGTCCGGGAGCATTCGAAGATGAGGAAGAGAAGATCGACGCGTTTGTGAAAGGATTACCGGAAAGAATCCAAGAAGATCTAAGTTCACACGAGCCCGCCTCCATACAACAGGCATGTAGAATGGCTCACAAACTAGTGAACCAAATTGAAGAAAGAATTAAAGAACAGACTGCTGAAGAGGCCAATGTGAAGCGAGTCAAAAGAAAGTGGGAGGAAAACGGTGATAAGAATCACCAATACAACAACAACAGCAATTACAACAATAATTGCAACAATTATCCCAACAATCGCAGCATCAATCGTAACTACAACAAACGACCCAACAACAACAACAACATCAACTACAACAATCATCCCAACAACAATAATAACCGCAACAACAACAACAATCAGAAGCAGCTATGCCAAAGGTGTGAAAAGTATCACTCGGGGTTCTGCACCAAATTTTGCAACAAGTGTAAAAGAAATGGTCATAGCGCGGCGAAGTGTGAGGTCTACGGACCAGGGGTTAATAGAACGAAAGGAACAAATGGTGTCGGAACGAGTAATGGCAGAGCAAGTAGTGTCGGAGTAAGTTATGCCAATGTAGTTTGTTATAAATGTGGAAAACCGGGCCACATTATTAGAAATTGCCCGAACCAGGAGAACACAAATGGACAAGGCTGCGGAAGAGTTTTCAATATTAATGCGGCAGAGGCACAGGAAGACCCGGAGCTTGTTACGGGTACGTTTCTTATTGACAATAAATCTGCTTACGTTTTATTTGATTCGGGTGCGGATAGAAGCTATATGAGTAGAGACTTTTGTGCTAAATTAAGTTGTCCATTGACGCCTTTGGATAGTAAATTTTTACTCGAATTAGCAAATGGTAAATTAATTTCAGCAGATAATATATGTCGGAATCGAGAAATTAAACTGGTTAGCGAAACATTTAAGATTGACTTGATACCAGTAGAGTTAGGGAGTTTTGATGTAATAATCGGTATGGACTGGTTGAAAGAAGTGAAAGCAGAGATCGTTTGTTACAAAAATGCAATTCGCATTATACGAGAAAAAGGAAAACCCTTAATGGTGTACGGAGAAAAGGGCAACACGAAGCTACATCTTATTAGTAATTTGAAGGCACAAAAACTAATAAGAAAAGGTTGCTATGCTATTCTAGCACACGTCGAGAAAGTACAAACTGAAGAAAAGAGCATCAATGATGTTCCCGTCGCAAAAGAATTTCCCGATGTATTTCCGAAAGAATTACCGGGATTACCCCCACATTGATCCGTTGAATTTCAAATAGATCTTGTACCAGGAGCTGCACCAATAGCTCGTGCTCCTTACAGACTCGCACCCAGTGAGATGAAAGAACTGCAAAGCCAATTACAAGAACTTTTAGAGCATGGTTTCATTCGACCAAGCACATCACCGTGTGGAGCTCCTGTTTTGTTTGTCAAGAAGAAAGATGGTACATTCAGGTTGTGTATCGACTACCGAGAGTTGAACAAACTTACCATCAAGAAACGCTACCCACTACCGAGAATCGACGACTTATTTGATCAACTACAAGGCTCGTCTGTTTATTCAAAGATTGACTTACGTTCCGGGTATCATCAAATGCGGGTGAAAGAAGATGATATTCCAAAGACTGCTTTCAGAACACGTTATGGTCATTACGAGTTTATGGTCATGCCATTTGGTTTAACTAATGCACCGGCTGTGTTCATGGACCTTATGAACCGAGTGTGTGGACCATACCTTGACAAGTTTGTCATTGTTTTCATTGATGACATACTTATTTACTCAAAGAATGACCAAGAACACGGTGAACATTTGAGAAAGGTGTTAGAAGTATTGAGGAAGGAAGAATTGTACGCTAAATTTTCAAAGTGTGCATTTTGGTTGGAAGAAGTTCAATTCCTCGGTCACATAGTGAACAAAAAAGGTATTAAGGTGGATCCGGCAAAGATAGAAACTGTTGAAAAGTGGGAAACCCTGAAAACTCCGAAACACATACGCCAGTTTTTAGGACTAGCTGGTTACTACAGAAGGTCCATCCAAGACTTTTCCAGAATAGCAAAACCCTTGACTGCATTAACGCATTAAGGGAAGAAATTTGAATGGAAGGATGAACAAGAGAAAGCGTTTCAGTTATTGAAGAAAAAGCTAACTACGGCACCTATATTGTCATTGCCTGAAGGGAATGATGATTTTGTGATTTATTGTGACGCATCAAAGCAAGGTCTCGGTTGTGTATTAATGCAACGAACGAAGGTGATTGCTTATGCGTCTAGACAATTGAAGATTCACGAGCAAAATTATACGACGCATGATTTGGATTTAGGCGCGGTTGTTTTTGCATTAAAGACTTGGAGGCACTACTTATATGGGGTCAAAAGTATTATATATACCGACCACAAAAGTTTTCAACACATATTTAATCAGAAACAACTGAATATGAGGCAGCGTAGGTGGATTGAATTGTTGAATGATTACAACTTTGAGATTCGTTACCACCCGGGGAATTCAAATGTGGTAGCCGACACCTTGAGCAGGAAGGACAGAGAACCCATTCGAGTAAAATCTATGAATATAATGATTCACAATAACCTTACTACTCAAATAAAGGAGGCGCAACAAGGAGTTTTAAAAGAGGGAAATTTAAAGGATGAAATACCCAAAGGATCGGAGAAGCATCTTAATATTCGGGAAGACGGAACCCGGTATAGGACTGAAAGGATTTGGGTACCAAAATTTGGAGATATGAGAGAAATGGTACTTAGAGAAGCTCATAAAACCAGATACTCAATACATCCTGGAACGGGGAAGATGTACAAGGATCTCAAGAAACATTTTTGGTGGCCGGGTATGAAAGCCGATGTTGCTAAATACGTAGGAGAATGTTTGACGTGTTCTAAGGTCAAAGCTGAGCATCAGAAACCATCAGGTCTACTTCAACAACCCGAAATCCCAGAATGGAAATGGGAAAACATTACCATGGATTTCATCACTAAATTGCCAAGGACTGCAAGTGGTTTTGATACTATTTGGGTAATAGTTGATCGTCTCACCAAATCAGCACACTTCCTGCCAATAAGAGAAGATGACAAGATGGAGAAGTTAGCACGACTGTATTTTAAGGAAGTCGTCTCCAGACATGGAATACCAATCTCTATTATCCCTGATAGGGATGGCAGATTTATTTCAAGATTCTGGCAAACATTACAGCAAGCATTAGGAACTCGTCTAGACATGAGTACTGCCTATCATCCACAAACTGATGGGCAGAGCGAAAGGACGATACAAACGCTTGAAGACATGCTACGAGCATGTGTTATTGATTTCGGAAACAGTTGGGATCGACATCTACCGTTAGCAGAATTTTCCTACAACAACAGCTACTATTCAAGCATCGAGATGGCGCCGTTTGAAGCACTTTATGGTAGAAAGTGCAGGTCTCCGATTTGTTGGAGTGAAGTGGGGGATAGACAGATTACGGGTCCGGAGATTATACAAGAAACTACCGAGAAGATCATCCAAATTCAACAACGGTTGAAAACCGCCCAAAGTCGACAAAAGAGCTACGCTGACATTAAAAGAAAAAATATAGAATTTGAAATTGGAGAGATGGTCATGCTTAAAGTTGCACCTTGGAAAGGCGTTGTTCGATTTGGTAAACGAGGGAAATTAAATCCAAGGTATATTGGACCATTCAAGATTATTGATCGTGTCGGACTAGTAGCTTACCGACTTGAGTTACCTCAACAACTCGCGGCTGTACATAACACTTTCCACGTCTCGAATTTGAAGAAATGTTTTGCTAAAGAAGATTTCACTATTCCGTTAGATGAAATCCAAATCAACGAAAAACTCCAATTCATCGAAGAACCCGTCGAAATAATGAATCGTGAGGTTAAAAGACTTAAGTAAAACAAGATACCAATTGTTAAGGTTCGATGGAATGCTCGTAGAGGACCCGAGTTCACCTGGGAGCGTGAAGATCAGATGAAGAAGAAATACCCGCATCTATTTCCAGAAGATTCGTCAACACCTTCAACAGCTTAAAATTTCGGGACGAAATTTATTTAACGGGTAGGTACTGTAGTGACCCGAACTTTTCCATGTTTATATATATTAATTGAGATTGATATTTACATGATTAAATGTTTCCAACATGTTAAGCAATCAAACTTGTTAAGACTTGATTAATTGAAATATGTTTCATATAGACAATTGACCACCCAAGTTGACCGGCGATTCACGAACGTTAAAACTTGTAAAAATGACATGACGATATATATATGGATATACATATGGTTAACATGAGATTATGATAAGTAAGTATCTCCATAAGTATATTAACAATGAGTTATATACATATAAACAAGACTACTAACTTAAGGATTTCGAAACGAGACATATATGTAACGATTATCGTTGTAACGACATTTAAATGTATATATATCATATTAAGATATATTAATATATCATAATATCATGATAATATAATAATTTAACATCTCATTAGATATAATAAACAATGGGTTAACAACATTTATTGAGATCGTTAACTTAAAGGTTTCAAAACAACACTTACATGTAACGACTAACGATGACTTAACGACTCAGTTAAAATGTATATACATGTAGGGTATTTGGATGTATTAAAATACTTTTGGAAGACTTCAAGACATATATCAAAACACTCATACTTAACGAAAATGGTTACAGTTACTTTCCCATTCTTTTCTTTCATCAAGAATTCTAGTCGTATTCTTACCCGTATTATACACAGCTTCAAAACGTACTTACTATGAATATATACCAATAGGAACTAGCATGGGATTCCAATCTTGATTATGTCATGTATGACTAATCAATTTTAACTTCTACCATGAGCTAGTCAACTAACTAGAACTCCTTTTAACCCCACTCACCACTCACCAATTACCACTCATCATTCACTCCATTTCACTTCCAATTCTCTTTCTAATTCTCTCTCAACACACACACACTATTATGAACATATTTTTCCAGTAGTTAATCATCATCTTCATCAAAAATCACTTCAATAATCAAGCTATAATCATCATAGGAAGAACACTTCAAGAACACTTCAAAAATCCCTTCAAGTTTACTAATTTACTTCCAAGCTTTCTAATCCATTTCAAGTAATCATCTAAGATCAAGAAACCTTTGTTATATACAGTAGGTTATCTTTCTTATTCAAGGTAATATTCATATTCAAACTTTGATTCAATTTCTATAACTATAAACTATCTTAATTCGAGTAAAAATCTTACTTGAACTTGTTTTTGTGTCATGATCCTACTTCAAGAACTTTCAAGCCATCCAAGATCCTTTGAAGCTAGATCATTTCTTGTCACTTCCAGTAGGCTTACCTACTAAACTTGAGGTAGTAATGATGTTCATAACATCATTCGATTCATATATATAAAACTATCTTATTCGAAGGTTTAAACTCGTAATCACTAGAACATAGTTTAGTTAATTCTAAACTTGTTCGCAAACAAAAGTTAATCCTTCTAACTTGACTTTTAAAATTAACTAAACACATGTTCTATATCTATATGATATGCTAACTTAATGATTTAAAACCTGGAAACACGAAAAACACCGTAAAACCGGATTTACGCCGTCGTAGTAACACCGCGGGCTGTTTTGGGTTAGTTAATTAAAAACTATGATAAACTTTGATTTAAAAGTTGTTATTCTGAGAAAATGATTTTTATTATGAACATGAAACTATATCCAAAAATTATGGTTAAACTCAAAGTGGAAGTATGTTTTCTAAAATGGTCATCTAGACGTCGTTCTTTCGACTGAAATGACTACCTTTACAAAAACGACTTGTAACTTATTTTTCCGACTATAAACCTATACTTTTTCTGTTTATATTCATAAAATATAGTTCAATATGAAACCATAGCAATTTGATTCACTCAAAACGGATTTAAAATGAAAAGTTATGGGTAAAACAAGTTTGGATAATTTTTCTCATTTTAGCTACGTGAAAATTGGTAACAAATCTATTCCAACCATAACTTAATCAACTTGTATTGTATATTATATAATCTTGAGATACCTTAGACACGTATACAATGTTTCGACCTATCATTTCGACACATCTATATATATTTCGGAACAACCATAGACACTCTATATGTGAATGTTGGAGTTAGCTATACAGGGTTGAGGTTGATTCCAAAATATATATAGTTTGAGTTGTGATCAATACTGAGATACGTATACACTGGGTTGTGGATTGATTCAAGATAATATTTATCGATTTATTTCTGTACATCTAACTGTGGACAACTAGTTGTAGGTTACTAACGAGGACAGCTGACTTAATAAACTTAAAACATCAAAATATATTAAAAAGTGTTGTAAATATATTTTGAACATACTTTAATATATATGTATATATTGTTATAGGTTCGTGAATCAAAAGTGGCCAAGTCTTACTTCTCGACAAAGTAAAAATCTGTGAAAGTGAGTTATAGTCCCACTTTTAAAATCTAATATTTTTGGGATGAGAATACATGCAGGTTTTATAAATGATTTACAAAATAGACACAAGTACGTGAAACTACATTCTATGGTTGAATTATCGAAATCAAATATGCCCCTTTTTATTAAGTCTGGTAATCTAAGAATTAGGGAACAGACACCCTAATTGACGCGAATCCTAAAGATAGATCTATTGGGCCTAACAAACCCCATCCAAAGTACCGGATGCTTTAGTACTTCGAAATTTATATCATATCCGAAGGGTGTCCCGGAATGATGGGGATATTCTTATATATGCATCTTGTTAATGTCGGTTACCAGGTGTTCACCATATGAATGATTTTTATCTCTATGTATGGGATGTGTATTGAAATATGAAATCTTGTGGTCTATTGTTACGATTTGATATATATAGGTTAAACCTATAACTCACCAACATTTTTGTTGACGTTTAAAGCATGTTTATTCTCAGGTGAATATTAAGAGCTTCCGCTGTTGCATACTAAAATAAGGACAAGATTTGGAGTCCATGTTTGTATGATATTGTGTAAAAACTGCATTCAAGAAACTGATTTCGATGTAACATATTTGTATTGTAAACCATTATGTAATGGTCGTGTGTAAACAGGATATTTTAGATTATCATTATTTGATAATCTACGTAAAGCTTTTTAAACCTTTATTTATGAAATAAAGGTTATGGTTTGTTTTAAAAATGAATGCAGTCTTTGAAAAACGTCTCATATAGAGGTCAAAACCTCGCAACGAAATCAATTAATATGGAACGTTTTTAATCAATAAGAACGGGATATTTCATCAAGTGCTCAACCACTTAGAATATTTTTATTAAAATGTTTATGTATATTAAATCTTGTGGTCTATATTTATAACGCTGCTAGCATTAAACCTATATCTCACCAACTTTATGTTGACGTTTTAAGCATGTTTATTCTCAGGTGATAATTAAAAGCTTCCGCTGCATTATGCCGAATTTAAGCCGGATTTGGAGTATGCATATTTGTGTCAAAAATAAAACAGCATATCGGAAGATTTGTAACGTGAAATATGTTGGAAATCATATTGTTATTATCAAATGTAAAGTTTGTAAAACTAAGATTATCGCTAAACGATAATCATTATTATGATGTTTGAACCTTTGATTATAATAAAGGTTATGGTTTGTATTATAAAAACGTATGCAGATTTTAAAAAATGTCACATATAGAGGTCAATACCTCGCAATGACACCAATGAGTACGTGACGTTTATATTCGATATGAACGGGACGATTCAGGTGGTATCAGAGCATTGGTCTTAGAGAACCATAAAATTTTCATTAGTGTGTCTTATCGAGTTTGTTAGGATGCATTAGTGAGTCTAGACTTTGACCATGTTTGATTTCGAAAACTATTGCTTATCCTTGTTTGGTTAAAAAAAAATTAATATGTAAATATTATGTGGTACTAACGTGCTAGTTGTTGTGTGATAGATGTCTGGCTTAGAACTTGTTATCACATTCAGTGACTCTGAACCAGAATCCTCAGATAGTGTTCCAGTCATTAACCTATCCGATGATGAAAACGAAACCTTTGGGGAAGACTCACAATTTCCGAATGAATCAATTGAAGAGGAACCGAAAAGTGATCCTGAGGAGGAAGAAATACAGGAAATTACGAAAGACAAGTTCGAACGAGGAAAGAAATGAAAGGCTACTGAATTGGAAAATCCAAATCCCGAGTTTAGTGAGGATGTTGTGGCACCAACTCCACCAGACACTTCCACCCCTATTCCCGCTATTCCTATTAGTTCTATCCTGACATCCAGTTCTTCGGCCCCTCAGCCAAAACGCAGGGAGACAGCCAGGATAACCTTTAAGCAATTTCTTTGAACATAAACGTTTTAGGTTAAACGATGCACTGTTTTTTTAAACCATGGGATCATATAACGTTTTGTATAATATTACTAGTGTGGTTTGCTTAATGTTTGATGTAAGATAAGCATATGTAAAATAGTGAAGTGTGAAATGCAATAATTTTCCATGGTTGAGTATTATTTAGGTGGTAGTAATTGATTTCCGTACTAAGCTATTAAGTATGAACTTTAACGGATAGGTACTACCCTAGATATAATTATAAAACGCTAATAGGAAGAAAAGGCTTTTATAATAATAACTGGTTCATATTATTAATAAGCTACGAGGTACTGTAAATACACACTACATCCATAATATTCTATGTGAATAATTATTTTTTTTATTCTTATTGAAGATTATGGCGCGATTGAACCGAATGACGGAACAAGAAATCGAGGAACTCATCAATCAGCGAGTGAACGACAGAATGTTATGGGTCGAGGCTGCGAGAGGTGCTGCAGTTAACCCAAATCCTCGTGTGGGATGTACTTACAAAACTTTTCACGGTTGCAAGCCCTCATCATTCAGTGGAATAGAAGGACCGGTCGTTTTAACCCGGTGGATCGAAAAGATTGAGTCTGTGTTTAAAATCAGTGGTTGTATTGAGAAGGACATGACCAAGTATGCATCGTGCACCCTACAAGATAGTGCACTCACATGGTGGAAAAACTATGTGAAGGCCGTAGGAGGAGATGTAGCTTATGATACTCCATGGGAGGAATTCAAAACAATGCTAATCAACGAGTATTGTCCAAGGAACGAGATTAAGAAGTTGGAAGCTGAATTATGAAGCCTGAAAGTTATTGGTACTGAACTCACCAACTACAATCAGCGATTCATGGAATTAGCTTTGCTATGTCCCGAATTGGTACCAACCGAAGAACGGAAGATAGAACTGTACAAAGATGGTTTGCCTAAAAATGTCAAGGCAAATGTTACAGCATCGAAACCCAAGACTATTCATGAAGCCATCACTATGGCAAACGAGTTGATGGACCAGATTATTCTGGATAAGAACACCGATGTCAAGACATCGGAAAACAAAAGAAAGTGGGAAGGTAATCAACAATCCAACAAGAAACAAGAAACCACGCAAGGTGCGGGTAGTGGTTCAAGCTCAGGTTATAAAGGACAAAATCCTTTATGTAACAGATGCCAAAAACATCACTCTGGTTATTGTAATGTGGTGTGCGATAATTGTAATCGAAGGGGTCATCTTGCTGAAGATTGTAGGATTCCTGTTACAAATACAAATGGCACCAAGACTCCTGCCACCAATGCAAATAGAACTGCCTTGGCCACTGTTACTTGTTATGGGTGTGGGAAACAGGGTCATTATAAGAGCCAGTGCCCAAATCCAGAGAAGAATAACGGATCTGCACGTGGAAGAGCATTTATTATTAATGCTAGAGAGGCGTGTGAAGACTCGGAGCTTGTTACGGGTACGTTTACCATTAATAACTTATTAGCATCTATTATATTTGATACTGGTGCTGATAGAATTTATATGTGTAGAGACTTTTATGCTAAATTGAATTGTTCATCATTACCTCTAGATTCTAAGTACATGATTGAGTTAGCTAATGGTAAACTAATTAAAGCCGATAAAATTTGCCGTGATTGTAAAATAAATTTAGCCGGAGAAACGTTTAAAATTGATTTGATACCCGTAGAATTAGGAAGTTTTGATGTAATAGTCGGCATGGACTGGATGTCCAAAATAGGAGCTGAAGTTGTGTGTGCCAAGAAGGCAATTCGCATTCCTCGAAAGGATAAAACGCCAGTAATGATTTATGGAGAGAAGGGTAACTCAAAGCTAAAACTCATTAGTTGTTTGAAAGCCCAAAAGTGCTTGAAGAAAGGGTGCTATGCAATCTTAGCACATGTTAATAAAGTCGAAACGAAGGAAAAAGAGAAGAGCATCAACGACGTGCCTGTAGCAAAAGATTTTCCTGAAGTCTTTCCGGAAGAGTTGCCGGGATTACCTCCATTTAGATCTGTAGAATTTCAAATAGATCTAGTACCAGGAGCTGCACCAGTGGCTCGTGCTCCATACAGACTTGCACCATCTGAGATGAAAGAGTTACAAAGCCAGTTACAAGAATTACTGGACCGTGGTTTCATTCGACCGAGCACTTCACCGTGGGGAGCTTCGATTTTATTCGTCAAGAAGAAAGATGGATCCTTCCGAATGTGTATAGATTACCGTGAATTAAATAAGTTAACTATCAAGAATCGGTATCCACTACCGAGAATTGACGACTTATTTGATCAACTGCAAGGATCATGTGTTTATTCGAAAATCGACCTAAGATCGGGCTATCATCAACTACGCGTCAAAGAAGAAGATATTCTGAAAACTGCTTTCTGGACACGCTACGGTCATTACGAATTTTTGGTCATGCGGTTTAGATTGACGAATGCGCCAGCTGTATTCATGGACCTCATGAATCGAGTTTGTAGTCCGTATCTAGATAAGTTTGTTATCGTTTTCATTGACGATATTCTCATCTATTCCAAAAATGAGCAAGAACATGAGCAGCATTTAAGGTTGGTATTAGAATTGTTAAGAAAAGAACAGTTATACGCCAAATTTTCTAAGTGTGTATTTTGGTTGAAAGAAGTGCAATTTCTTGGTCACGTTGTTAGTAGCAAAGGAATTCAGGTTGATCCAGCTAAAATTGAGGCCATTGAAAAATGGGAGACTCCTAAGACACCAACATAAATACGTCAATTTTTGGGTTTAGGCGGTTATTATAGAAGGTTTATTCAAGATTTTTCCCGAATAGCTAAACCATTAACAGCGTTAACGCAAAAAGGGAAGAAGTATGAATGGACTTCTGAGTAGGAGAGTGCATTTCAATTACTGAAGAAGAAGTTGACTACAGCGCCTATTTTATCGTTACCTGAAGGGAACGATGATTTTGAGATATATTGTGACGCTTCGCGACAAGGTTTTGGTTGCGTCCTTATGCAACGAAAGAAAGTTATTCCGTACGCATCCCGATAATTGAAGATTCACGAGCGAAATTATACGACGCATGATCTAGAACTGGGAGCAGTAGTGTTTGCATTGAAGATATGGAGACACTACTTATATGGGGTTAAATGCACTGTGTTTACCGATCATAAAAGCCTTCATCATATTTTCGATCAGAAACAGCTGAACATGAGGCAACGTAGGTGGGTCGAACTGATAAACAACTATGATTGTGAGATTCTCTATTATCCCGGGAAAGCGAATGTAGTGGCCGATGCTCTAAGTAGAAAGGAACGAGAGCCAATTCGAGTACGAGCGATGAACATAAAAATTCGCATGAATCTCAACTCACAAATCAAAGAGGCTCAACGAGAAGCTCTTACTAAGGAAAACATAGGAAATGAAATAATGAAGAAGTATGAGAAGCAACTCATTATACAAGAAGATGGAATTCAATATTTTGCAAAACGTATTTGGGTACCAAAGTTAGGTGGATTAAGGAAGTTGATATTGAACGAGGCAAATAAGACAAGATACTCGATACATCCTGGAGTTGGAAAGATGTATCAAGATCTTAAGACGCATTATTGGTGGCCTAATTTAAAGACAGACGTTGCAACATATGTCGGGGAATGTTTAACTTGTTCCAAAGTCAAAGCAGAACACCAGAAGCCGTCAGGGTTACTTCAACAACCAGAAATCCCAGAATGAAAGTGGGACGGTATTACCATGGATTTTATCACGAAGTTACCCAAGACTGCATGGGGTTATGACACCATTTGGGTAATAATTGATCGTCTCACCAAATTTGCACATTTCTTGCCTATAAAGTAAACGGATAGAATGGAGAAACTATTACGATTATACATAAAGGAAATTGTTTCAAGGCATGGAATACCTATTTCCATTATATCCGATCGTGATAGTAGATTTACATCAAAGTTCTAGCAATCACTACAGGAGGCCCTAGGAACTCGTTTGGATATGAGCACCGCATATCATCCGCAAACTGACGGGCAGAGTGAAAGAACAATTCAGACTCTTGAAGATATGCTCAGGGCATGTGTGATCGATTTTGGAAATGGATGGGATAAATATCTACCATTAACAGAATTCTCGTATAATAATAGTTATCATACGAGCATTAAAGCTCTACCATTCGAAGCACTGTATAGAAGGAAGTGTAGATCCCCTATCTATTGGAATGAAGTAGGAGATCGACGATTAACTGGTCCCGAGATCATACATGAAACTACTGAGAAGATAGTACAAATCAAGGAGAGATTGAAAACAGCCCGTAATCGCCAAAAGAGCTACGCCGATGTCCGAAGGAAACCATTAGAGTTTCAAATCGGTGACATGGTTATGCTAAAGGTGTCACCTTGGAAAGGTGTAATACGTTTCGGCAAAAGGGGTAAACTGAACCCAAGGTATGTAGGCCCGTTTAAGATCATCGAACGCATTGGACCGGTAGCTTATCGACTTGAGTTACCACAACAACTCGCCGAAGTACATAATATGTTTCACGTTCAAACCTTAAGAAGTGTCTTCCAAAGGAAGACCTCACCATTCCTCTTGAAAAAATCCAAGTCGACGAGAAACTACAATTCATAGAAGAACCAGTCGAAATCATGAACCGTGAAGTTAAACAGCTCAAGCAGAGCAACATACCAATCGTTAAGGTTCGTTGAAATGCTCGAAGGGGTCCCAGTCTACTTGGGAATGAGAGGATCAGATGAAACAAAAATACCCACATTTGTTTCCCGAGAACGTAAAATAGGTACAACTTTAAAATATCGGGACGAAATTTATTTAACGGGTAGGTACAGTAACGACCCGGATTTTTCCGACCGTTTTATACATATGAGATTAATATCTACATAAATTAAACATTACCAACATGATAAGCAATCCAAATTGTTGAGTCTTGTGTTTTTGAAAAGAGTTATACACAACGTTTGACCGTCCAATTTGACCGATGATAATCACGAACTATATAACATACGATAATTATACGATTGTGTACATATACGTATTTATATATATTTAACATGATCTAAGGATGGTTTAACATATCATTGTGTACTAATAACAATGAGTTATAAGTATACTTTGAGACTACTAACTTAAGTTTTCAAAACGGTAACTATACGTAACGTTCTTTGACATATATACCTATAATCTATAATGTTTATACAGGTATCATATAAATACGTATCTAATTACTTTAAAGGACTTAAATACATAAAACAATATAAGTATATTCATAAAAGATAGTTATATTTGAATTCTCGTTCCGTTTTCTCAAGATTTCTACACGTATACCTAGGGTATATGTACCCGTATTATACGCAGCTTCTAGATGTATTTACTATTGATAAATACCAATTATTAGACCTCAATTATCTGCTCTTATCAGCTATTGTTAGTCAACAACATGTGGGATCTATTAGGAAGACTTATGAGCTAAAAATCAAAACTTAAAATATATATATATACATGCATATACACGTTTTTTTATATACATACATATACTTCCATATCAAATTTATTTTAAGATAAATGATCTTCTAAACTCTCTCATCTTCAACCTTCAAGAGTTCTTCAAAGTCTTCATAAGTTTCTAGCTCCATAATTGTGACGATCGCTCCAAATTCATATGGACGAACACGTCATTCATCGATTTCATTGCGAGGTATTTGACCTCTATATGATATGTTTTGTAAACATTGCATTCTTTTGAAAAGGCACACCATAAATGAATATATAAATCAAAGGTTTTCGACATATGATGATTTCTACATATAGACAATCACCGTAAATAATAGTTTACAATAGTACTTCTGTTGACAATGCAGTCAAAATAAGATACATGGTGATGATTTGCTGAATGCAACGTTTCCTTGAAAAATATGCCATGTAAGACTCCATGCACATAGCTTGTCTAACATATAAGCAAACAGCGGAAGACTTCTAGGGAACCTGAGAATAAACATGCTAACAAGTGTCAACACAAAGATTGGTGAGTTCATAGTTTTAGTGTTTTGCATAATCTGTATATAAAAGTGGATCACAAGATTTCAGTTGTTTCATCCAGAAACGTTTAGTAATAGATTCTACATAACAGAGCACCCTGGTAACTAAACTTTAACGTTATAATGATAAATACCCCATTCGTTTTAATACACGCAAACCAACGTGTCCTAAACTCAAATAACACACTTCCGTTAAAAGGCTAGTGCTCTAGCTCGGACGGGGATGTCAAGCCCTATGGATCCATATACTGTTATTCGCGCCCACCAGTCCATATCCTATGTACTGGCAGTTACTAGTTACCAAATCTAAGGGATTTTCGGTTTAAACTCAGCGTAGAATTAAGTATGTACTTGTATCCATTGCGTTTAAAATAAAGTGCATGTATTCTCAGCCCAAAAATATATATTGCAAAAGCAATTAAGAAGGGATCATATGAAACTCACCTTAGCAGCACATAAAGTTGTTCACCAAAACGTGACCGAAACTCGGAATATCAAATAACAGTAGATCTCAACCTAGAGAACATATGTTGGTCAATAAATGTCTATCAAGCTAGGTCAGGTCATAGTGTATCATAATCCTAATGCTCGAGATCGACATACAAAAGTTATCCAAAGTCGTTTCAAAAAGTCAATTTTGACAATAGTTTACAAAACGAGACGTACCTTATATAAGGATTCATTTACTCGGTTGGTAATATTCAAAAATCCAATTTATCAATCTTACAAACAAGTTGTTTAAATATTAATTACAGATTCAAAAGCATTTCCAATTAACGTCAATTATAATTCAGTTGATCATATCTTTTAATACGTTCATCGAAACTATTCGATATCTAAATGAAAAGTTATTGATTTTTCGCCAGCTTTATAAAAACATGTATATCATATACCTTTTACCAGTAATATATGTATTTAATTTGTGATTCATTATAAACTGTTTAACGACGAAATTTAGCATACAAGCATGTATCAATATATACACTCGAGCACTAGTCAGGGATATTCTATTAATATATAATAGATAAGATATAAATGCTTACGTATCAATATTGTGATTCAATATTGTAGGAAAGTACGTAGACGTAACAGAGATGATAACACTAGGTTTATCTTGCAAACAATATCCATGAATATTACCCATAGCCCCCATAGCTATAACCCATAATTTCCTTAGTTCTATCCCGCTCGAAAACCCATTTTTGAAAGTGACATGCTCATAACCCCGTCGTAGTATTTTATGTGTAATACTAATTAATAATACTAATAATGATAAGATTAATAATAATATTAATCTTAATAATAATAATAATAATAATAATAATAATAATAATAATAATAATAATATAAATAATAATAATAATAATAATAATTACATAGGGAGTAATATGTATTCAGATATGTGTGTGTGTTAAAAGTGAAGGAACCAGCTCGATTTATAGATGTTTGCTGAATCTGATGCCCATGCGAGTGCATGGGATTTTAGTGCAAATCTCATGCACATGTATGAGCTCATGCACTCGCATGGGTTTTATGCCTATTTCCCATGCGATCGCATGGCCGTCAGATCCAGCTCACATATTTTTTGTTTTCTTGTTTGTCGACATAATTAAATATAATATATATAATATATATAATTTAAATAATTAATTATATATTATATTAAATTCATGTGCATAGTTGACTTGTAATTTTCATTCCGATGACTCGTACGTTGTCACTCAACTTATGTCCCGGTTCTGGTTTCTCGAACGCATTTTCGTACGCTTAGAAAACTCGCAATTTACGTTTTGTGACTCGTACCTTTGTCAAAATATAGTCTTAAATTATCAATAAACTATATCATTCAAAGTGTATCTTAAACTTTCGAGTGTTTTGGTCATTTACTTCTATAAATCATTGTCTCGCTATTTGTTGATATATATATAATAACAAATCGTTTTATGACCAAGTTAATATATATTTTCATCATTCATAAACACGTTTTAAATATACATCGTAAGTTATTCATACAATTAATATTTCAAATTATCATATATATTCAAATAAATATTTAAACCAATAAGTTTAATGTACGGTATCAAACAATTAATACATTGTTACGTTTTCAAGTTATAGTATATATATATATGTATCTATATACATATAATTGTTCGCGAATTGTCAAGAACAACCGAAAGGTATTTGAATATATGAAAGTAGTTCAAAAATTTTGAGATTCAGTTTTACAGACTTTGCTTATCGTGTCAGAAATATTAAACCATATCGAGAATTTGGTTCAGAATAAGTCGAAATTTTCCGGGTCATCACAGTACCTACCCGTTAAAGAAATTTCGTCCTGAAATTTGAGTGAGGTCGTCATGGCTAATAATAAAAATGTTTTCATGACGAATATGAGTCGATAAATAGAGTTTTATCACTGTTTGAATAATATGAATAAAACAATCCAATTACTCGAAGCGTATGAGAGAAGTTATCATAATAGAGTGAAATGGAGATTCGTCTTATCTTTTGACATAGTAACGATTGGTTTCCGGAATTTAAGGAATAGAAAATCTTCATAATAAGATTTGATTCTTCAAAATTTATGGAAATTACGATTTCGTTTGATTAAATGCGTAATCTGCCTCGATTGCTATGTCTGATATTTTGCTATAAATTAACCACTTCCGTTTCTTTATTTTCACCACTCCTACATCTTCTTCCTCATTTCATACTTCAAAATATTGTGAAATGCTTCATCCAGTTCTGATTCTTGATATACTCTTAACTTTCATATTTGTCATTCTTCTTTTTCATCTACCACCAGAGGAAGTTATTTTCTTCTACCATTACCTTGGGGTTATAGTGTTTTTCATTCTCCCGTGTCTTTATATTGCTATACGCATTGATATACACGGTTTGTAATTTCGGGGTTGTTATAGGGCTTTATATTCTCCATTATATTTCGGAGCTTCATGCTTTCGTTTTCTCTTCCCGACTTCAAGTCAAGCCAATAATGGTCCAGAATTCGTAAGTATGGATTTTGAAATGAACATAGTTAATATTCTAAGAAGGGAATTGTAATGGCACGATCTTGATTTGTCAAATTACCAGAATATGTGGAAAAGACCGAATCATCAAGAAATATATTTTCTTGATATATTTAGAGAGTATATAGAATGAAAGAGTTATGTATGGTTCATAATGAGGGTGGGATCTGTGAACCTTTATCACGTTCCATTAGAAACTTAGCATGACTTACTGTAATATAATCACGTTGATCAAGTGTCATTATATTATACTAATTCATGCTTCAGTTCCCAACACTACTTCAAAACATTAAATTTTTTGAATTTTTCAGATGTTAGAAACTAAAATAGTTTCTTTTATGATGTAACACAAATAGCGTGAAGAGATGAATGATTTCGGATGAAGACATCTTCAGAAATATTGAAGATATTTATAATGAAATATACGATAATATCTTAGAATTTCTAATATTCAAGATAAGATGATGATGAAGAATATTGTCCGTAAAGGATTTAGAGTAAGGAGCAAGGTATTTTCTAAGGATTTCAGCAGACACTGAATCATTTGGATTCTTTGAAGGCAGGTTCAGTCTTTGTGATTTATCCACGGCCTCCTTCATACTTTGCTCAATCTGTTTTCCAGTTCCAAACCTTCTCTTTTCCTGAGCTTTGCCAGCACACTATTCTTTATTGTTAAGGTCGTTTACAGTTTTTGCTGCTTCATCAACATTTTTCCAATTTCGGAGAATCAGTTTCGCAGTTTGGGATGTTTTTCAGAAACTTCACATTCGAAGTATGTAAGTCCATGAGATAGACGTTATATGTACACATATAACTGTTGGCGTAGACGTGATGCAAGATTTCAAAATACTGATTGCTAATTCTTGGTAGTTGGTATGGCAATTATTGTTAAAAGACGTAAATGAGTACATGATAGGGTTTCAACGAGTATAAGGATTTCTCGAAAGGTCAAAGATCAATGAAGTTATTGGTAAATTTACTGCTAATGTGGTGGAACATAAAAGGTTCCCCAGTAACAAAAACATATATACCAAAGTTACAAGTCTGAAAGGTCTTCGTTGACTGGTTGAATTGTTGATAATACTGGATACTTTGAAAAGGAATTGCAAGACTATTTTCGGTAAAAACAACGCTAAAGGATCTTGCACAGTTTTGAAGTCAAAATATAGCTTTGAAAGATATAGAGATCTAAGAATGATGTCACCGGTTCAGAGTTATGACTTGGATTCTGATCCGTCAATACCAGAATATGTAATCGAATTTGTATGAAAACGATTGTATATCGTTATAAGCATGATTAATAGATTTGTGAATCAAAGTTGAAGAATGTACAGTATAATATATTAATTATGAACTTATATATTTCCCGAGTATTACCTACCCGTTAAAGATTTCACCATTAATACTTTGTATAAAAGAATTTTTATTACCGTTTTTATGAAAATATATGTATGTATATTTTCTTCAGATGTAATACAGATTTAATGAGTTAATATCAAATTAATCTCATTTGATTTTCGGCTTGAATTAGAAATGAATAATCTCTAAAATATTAAAGATTACATAATCTTTGCGGAGTATTTCGCTAATGAAATCAATACTTCATTATTTATTCTTATTGATATTCCTTGGTGAAGGGTGTTGATATTTGTGGAATTCTTGCAAACTTTGCAAGGTGCAAATGATGTTTTCTAGAAAGTTTCGAGTGCATCGAAGATGAAAGTGTAAAATCAACCATATTATTGAATAATACACTTGGTTTATTATGAAACGGAATTCATTGGATTGAAACAGAGATTGTAGTTAACGAAGGTTAAGTTGTTAACGAAGGATGTACATCATAGCATATTAGTAATATGAATTTAACCGAGTAGTATTTTACCCTTTTTCAATTCATACTTAATGGCTTAGTACGAAAAGATTTATGATGGTTTTAAAATTTATATATATAAGATATACATATAAATTCTTCAGAGGGAATTAGTTTATATTTCATAACTCGTTGATACAAATATACGCGTTGTTGACTTGTAATAATATCCACGGTGCTTTCTTGAACTTGAGGAGCTTGTGATGTTAGAGGTGCTGATGATTCTAATGATGTTGACAGCACTGACTGTGTTGGTGAGGCTAAGAGTACTGTTGATGCTGTTGGTAAAACAAGTCTAGCTTGTACCTTACGCATCATTCTTGTCAGGGTTTCTATTCTTCCTTCTATTCATCTAATTTACGGTTAGAACTGGGATAAATAATCTCTAAGATTTTAGAGATTACATAATTGCCGTAGAATATTTCTTCGATGAAGTTATGAATCAATACTTCATCATTTATTGTTGTTGGCACTCCTTGGTATCTACGGTGTGTATGATGTTGATATCCGAAGTACAGTTTTTAGATGTGATATTGAGGTGTGGGATGCGGATGTGGTTGTTGGTGGTGGTAATGATACTGTTGGTGTTGATGATGGTGGTACGGGTTGTAGTGACCCGAACTTTTCCATGTTTATATATATATTAAATGAAATTGTTATTTACATGATTAAGTGTTTCCAACATGTTAAGCAATCAAACTTGTTAAGACTTGATTAATTGAAATAGGTTTCATATAGACAATTGACCACCCAAGTTGACCGGTGATTCACGAACGTTAAAACTTGTAAAAACTATACGATGACATATATATGGTTATATATATAGTTAACATGTTTTTATTATAAGTATGTATCTCATTAGGTATTTTAACAATGAGTTATATACATAAAAATGAGACTATTAATTTAAGAAACTCGAAAACGATATATATAACGATTATCGTTATAACAACGTCTTACTAGGTACATATGAATCATATTAAGATATTGATACACTTGGTTAATTATGTTAAATAATAAGTAAATATATTATTAAGTGTATTAACAATGAAATACATATGTAAAAATAAGACTACTAACTTAGTGATTTCGAAACGAGACATATATGTAACGATTATCGTTGTAACGGCATTTAACTGTATATATATCATACTAAGATATATTATATATCATAATATCATGATAATATAACAATTTAACATATCATTTGTTATAATAAACAATGGGTTAACAACATTCAACAAGATCGTTAACCTAAAGGTTTCAAAACAACATTTACATGTAACGACTAACGATGACTTAACGACTCAGTTAAAATGTATATACATGTAGTGTTTTAATATGTATTTATACACTTTTGAAAGACTTCAATACACTTATCAAAATACTTCTATTTAACAAAAATGCTTACAATTACATCCTCGTTCAGTTTCATCAACAATTCTACTCGTATGCACCCGTATTCGTACTCGTACAATACACAGCTTTTAGATGTATGTACTATTAGTATATACACTCCAACGATCAGCTCTTAGCAGCCCATGTGAGTCACCTAACACATTTAGGAACCATCATTTGGCAACTAGCATGAAATATCTCATAAAATTACAAAAATATGAGTAATCATTCATGACTTATTTACATGAAAACAAAATTACATATCCTTTATATCTAATCCATACACCAACGACCAAAAACACCTACAAACACTTTCATTCTTCAATTTTCTTCATCTAATTTATCTCTCTCAAGTTCTATCTTCAAGTTCTAAGTGTTCTTCATAAATTCTACAAGTTCTAGTTACATAAAATCAAGAATACTTTCAAGTTTGCTAGCTCACTTCCAATCTTGTAAGGTGATCATCCAACCTCAAGAAATCTTTGTTTCTTATAGTAGGTTATCATTCTAATACAAGGTAATAATCATATTCAAACTTTGGTTCAACTTCTATAACTATAACAATCTTATTTCAAGTGATGATCTTACTTGAACTTGTTTTCGTGTCATGATTCTGCTTCAAGAACTTCGAGCCATCCGAAGATCCGTTGAAGCTAGATCCATTTTTCCCTTTTTCAGTAGGTTTATCCAAGGAACTTAAGGTAGTAATGATGTTCATAACATCATTAGATTCATACATATAAAGCTATCTTATTCGAAGGTTTAAACTTGTAATCACTAGAACATAGTTTAGTTAATTCTAAACTTGTTCGCAAACAAAAGTTAATCCTTCTAACTTGACTTTTAAAATCAACTAAACACATGTTCTATATCTATATGATATGCTAACTTAATGATTTAAAACTTGGAAACACGAAAAACACCGTAAAACCGGATTTACGCCGTCGTAGTAACACCGCGGGCTGTTTTGGGTTAGTTAATTAAAAACTATGATAAACTTTGATTTAAAAGCTGTTATTCTGAGAAAATGATTTTTATTATGAACATGAAACTATATCCAAAAATTATGGTTAAACTCAAAGTGGAAGTATGTTTTCTAAAATGGTCATCTAGACGTCGTTCTTTCGACTGAAATGACTACCTTTACAAAAATGACTTGT
Organism: Rutidosis leptorrhynchoides; assembly: GCF_046630445.1. Classification (NCBI taxonomy): domain Eukaryota; kingdom Viridiplantae; phylum Streptophyta; class Magnoliopsida; order Asterales; family Asteraceae; genus Rutidosis; species Rutidosis leptorrhynchoides. Next base: position 574,762,602 of record NC_092335.1, read on the forward strand.
AACTTATTTTTCTGACTATAAACCTATACTTTTCTGTTTATATTCATAAAATAGAGTTCAATATGAAACCATAGCAATTTGATTCACTCAAAACGGATTTAAAATGAAGAAGTTATGGGTAAAACAAGATTGGATAATTTTTCTCATTTTAGCTACGTGAAAATTGGTAACAAATCTATTCCAACCATAACTTAATCAACTTGTATTGTATATTATGTAATCTTGAGATACCATAGACACGTATACAATGTTTCGACCTATCATGTCGACACATCTATATATATTTCGGAACAACCATAGACACTCTATATGTGAATGTTGGAGTTAGCTATACAGGGTTGAGGTTGATTCCAAAATATATATAGTTTGAGTTGTGATCAATACTGAGATACGTATACACTGGGTCGTGGATTGATTCAAGATAATATTTATCAATTTATTTTTGTACATCTAACTGTGGACAACTAGTTGTAGGTTACTAACAAGGACAGCTGACTTAATAAACTTAAAACATCAAAATATATTAAAAGTGTTGTAAATATATTTTGAACATACTTTGATATATATGTATATATTGTTATAGGTTCGTGAATCAACCAGTGGCCAAGTATTACTTCCCGACGAAGTAAAAATCTGTGAAAGTGAGTTATAGTCCCACTTTTAAAATCTAATATTTTTGGGATGAGAATACATGCAAGTTTTATAAATGTTTTACGAAATAGACACAAGTAAATGAAACTACATTATATGGGTGAATGATCGAAGCCGAATATGCCCCTTTTTATTAAGTCTGGTAATCTAAGAATTAGGGAACATACACCCTAATTGACGCGAATCCTAAAGATAGGTCTATCGGGCCCAACAAGCCCCATCCAAAGTACCGGATGCTTTAGTACTTCGAAATTTATATCATATCCGAAGGGTGTCCCGGAATGATGGGGATATTCTTATATATGCATCTTGTTAATGTCGGTTACCAGGTGTTCACCATATGAATGATTTTTATCTCTATGTATGGGATGTGTATTGAAATATGAAATCTTGTGGTCTATTATTATGATTTGATATATATAGGTTAAACCTATAACTCACCAACATTTTTGTTGACGTTTTAAGCATGTTTATTCTCAGGTGATTATTAAGAGCTTCCGCTGTCGCATACTTAAATAAGGACGAGATTTGGAGTCCATGCTTGTATGATATTGTGTAAAAACTGCATTCAAGAAACTTATTTCGATGTAACATATTTGTATAGTAAACCATTATGTAATGGTCGTGTGTAAACAGGATATTTTAGATTATCATTATTTGATAATCTACGTAAAGCTTTTTAAACCTTTATTAATTAAATAAAGGTTATGGTTTGTTTTAAAAATGAATGCAGTCTTTGAAAAACGTCTCATATAGAGGTCAAAACCTCGCAACGAAATCAATTAATATGGAACGTTTTTAATCAATAAGAACGGGACATTTCAGTTGGTATCCGAGCGTTGGTCTTAGAGAACCAGAATTTTGCATTAGTGTGTCTTATCGAGTTTGTTAGGATGCATTAGTGAGTCTGGACTTCGGCCGTGTTTACTTGAAAAATGATTGCTTAACAAATTTTGTTGGAAACTATATATTTTTAACATGTGAATATTATGTGATATATTAATCTCTTAACGCGTTTGATATTATGTGATAGATGTCTACCTCTAGAACAAGTCCCATTGACTCACCTAATAATAATGAAGAGTCAAATGTAAATTGGAATGATTCATGGACTGATTCACAAGTTCCCGAAGAGGAATCAGAAGAAGAGTCGGAACCGGAAGAAGAGTCGGAACCGGAAGAAGAATCGGAACCGGAAGAAGAATCGGAACCGGAAGAAGAATCGGAACCGGATGAAGAAATAGAACCGGTGGGGGAAATAATAAAACGGTTAAGTAAAAGAAAATCCTCAACCAACCGACCAAGGTTAATTATGGTCAATGGTGTTTCTGCCAAGGAAGCAAAATATTGGGAGGATTACCAATTCTCCGATGAATCGGATTCCGACGAGAATTCCGATGATGTTATAGAAATTACCCCAACTGAATTTAAAAAGGAAAAAGAAAATAATAAGGGAAAGGGCATAAAAATAGAGAAATCTAATTCCAACCCCGATGAACTTTATATGTATCGTCAACCCCCGAAGTCCTTAAGTTGTAACAATGACCCGGGAACCTCTAAACCACCAAGTTTTTCTAAACCAATGTGGAAAACGACGGCTCGTATTAGGGGAACATCATATATCCCTAGAAACTTGGCAAAACAAACCAAAACCGAAGAAGAAGAAACAAGCGAGTCGGAATAAGATAGTTGTATTCGTGTGGTGTAATATATGTAATATAGTGTGCTTATGCTTTATGATATATGTAAAAATTGCTTGTATTAATAAGTATTTTTTTTATGAATCTAACTCTTGTCTATTTTACAGTATAAAAACACAAAATGGATAGACAACCCAATATTTTAAGAGACCTACCCGGAGACATGATTGATGAAATCTTATCTAGAGTCGGTCAGAATTCTTCGGCACAACTATTTAAGGCGAGATCAGTTTGTAAGACATTCGAAGAACGTTCCAAGAATGCCTTGGTTTATAAAAGGCTTTTGTTCGAAAGATGAGGGATATCACATTGGGAAATCCATAAGTTACGATGTGTTTACTTTGACGCATATATTGCGGGGAACCCAAATGCTATTTTACGCAACGGGTTAAGAAATTATTTTGACTCAATATATCCGAATATTGGACTTCGTGATTTAGAAAAAGCGGCTAACATGCAACATAAAGAAGCATGTTATGCTTACGGATTAGTAATGTTCGCTTCTCACCAAAGTGAGAATAAGAACATCGGGCTACATCTATTAAACAAAACGTTCCCACAAGTGACGGAGTCGGTAATTGGGGTAAGAAATGAGGTTTTTAGATTGTTACGGGACTGTTGGACATTACGTAACCCTCGTCCCTTTGACGACGTTACAACACACTGTCTTATCAACGGCCATAACGGTTATGTTCCACAAGACAAAGGATGGGAAGTAATCCTAGTAAAACCAGAATGCATGACTTATTTCTGGACGTATGAATTACGTGTCTTTATTGCCTTTGCTGAACGACTTGTGTACTAGCTAGAATTATCTTCACAACCATCTTGTATCAAAGTTATTGTGTGCTATATTTCATGTTATATGTAAAATAAGCGGTATTGTAAGTTTGTAAAATATTGTGAAAAAGTTTGAACGCGAAATATTATTATAATCAGTTTTTCATATAGAATTGTAGTAGTTGAATTGTATATTAGCTACTAAGTATGAACTTAACGGGTAGGTACTACCCGAATTTAAACTTATAAAACGCTAATATGAAGAAAAAGCTTTTATAAATGAGTTCATATTATGCTACGAAATACTATTAACTACTCTTAATATTCTGTATGATTAACTTGTTCCATTTGACTACTTTGAAGGAAATGGCACCGACTACTCGACACACCGTGAATATGAATGAAGAGGAATTCCGTACTTTTCTAGCTTCAAACATAGCCGTAGTACAGGCTGTACTACATACCAACAATAACCTTGGATCTAGCAGTACAGGAAATCGTGTAGGATGCACCTACAAAGAATTCACTGCCTGCAAACCTTTGGAATTTGATGGAACCGAAGGACCGATCGAATTGAAACGGTGGACCGAGAAGGAATCGGTGTTTGCCATAAGTAAGTGTACTGAAGAGGACAAAGTGAAGTACGCTACGCATACCTTCACAAATTCTGCGTTAACATGGTGGAATACCTATCTAGAGCAAGTGGGACAAGACGATGCGTACGCACTACCTTGGTCAGCATTCAAGCACTTGATGAACGAGAAGTACCGTCCCAGAACCGAGGTCAATAAGCTCAAGACAGAACTTAGAGGGTTACGAAACCAAGGATTTGATATTACCACGTACGAAAGACGATTCACAGAATTGTGCCTATTGTGTCCGGGAGCATTCGAAGATGAGGAAGAGAAGATCGACGCGTTTGTGAAAGGATTACCAGAAAGAATCCAAGAAGATATAAGTTCACACGAGCCCGCCTCCATACAACAGGCATGTAGAATGGCTCACAAACTAGTGAACCAGATTGAAGAAAGAATTAAAGAACAGACTGCTGAAGAGGCCAATGTGAAGCAAGTCAAAGGAAAGTGGGAGGAAAACGGTGATAAGAATCACCAATACAACAACAACAGCAATTACAACAATAATCGCAACAATTATCCCAACAATCGCAACATCAATCGCAACTACAACAAACGGCCCAACAACAACAACAACAACAACAGCAACTACAACAATCATCCCAACAACAATAATAACCGCAACAACAACAACAATCAGAAGCAGCTATGCCAAAGGTGTGAAAAGTATCACTCGGGGTTCTGCACCAAATTTTGCAACAAGTGTAAAAGAAATGGTCATAGTGCGGCGAAGTGTGAGGTCTACGGACCAGGGGTTAATAGAACGAAAGGAACAAATGGTTTCGGAACGAGTAATGGCGGAGCAAGTAGTGTCGGAGCAAGTTATGCCAATGTAGTTTGTTATAAATGTGGAAAACCGGGCCACATTATTAGAAATTGCCCGAACCAGGAGAACACGAATGGACAAGGCCGCGGAAGAGTTTTCAATATTAATGTGGCAGAGGCACAGGAAGACCCGGAGCTTGTTACGGGTACATTTCTTATTGACAATAAATCTGCTTACGTTTTATTTGATTCGGGTGCGGATAGAAGCTATATGAGTAGAGATTTTTGTGCTAAATTAAGTTGTCCATTGACGCCTTTGGATAGTAAATTTTTACTCGAATTAGCAAATGGTAAATTAATTTCAGCAGATAATATATGTCGGAATCGAGAAATTAAACTGGTTAGCGAAACATTTAAGATTGATTTGATACCAGTAGAGTTAGGGAGTTTTGATGTGATAATCGGTATGGACTGGTTGAAAGAAGTGAAAGCAGAGATTGTTTGTTACAAAAATGCAATTCGCATTATACGAGAAAAAAGAAAACCCTTAATGGTGTACGGAAAAAAGGGCAACAAAAACTAATAAGAAAAGGTTGCTATGCTGTTCTAGCACACGTCGAGAAAGTACAAACTGAAGAAAAGAGCATCAATGATGTTCCCATTGCAAAAGAATTTTCCGATGTATTTTCGAAAGAATTACCGGGATTACCCCCACATCGATCCGTTGAATTTCAAATAGATCTTGTACCAGGAGCTGCACCAATAGCTCGTGCTCCTTACAGCCTCACACCCAGCGAGATGAAAGAACTGCAAACCCAATTACAACAACTTTTAGAGCTTGGTTTCATTCAACCAAGCACATCACCGTGGGGAGCTCCTGTTTTGTTTGTCAAGAAGAAAGATGGTACATTCAGGTTGTGTATCGACTACCAAGAGTTGAACAAACTTACCATCAAGAACCGCTACCCACTACCGAGAATCGACGACTTATTTGATCAACTACAAGGCTCGTCTGTTTATTCAAAGATTGACTTACGTTCCGGGTATCATCAAATGCGGGTGAAAGAAGATGATATTCCAAAGACTGCTTTCAAAACACGTTACGGTCATTACGAGTTTATGGTCATGCCGTTTGGTTTAACTAATGCACCAGCTGTGTTCATGGACCTTATGAACCGAGTGTGTGGACCATACCTTGACAAGTTTGTCATTGTTTTCATTGATGACATACTTATTTACTCAAAGAATGACCAAGAACACGGTGAACATTTGAGAAAGGTGTTAGAAGTATTGAGGAAGAAAGAATTGTACGCTAAGTTTTCAAAGTGTGCATTTTGGTTGGAAGAAGTTCAATTCCTCGGTCACATAGTGAACAAAGAAGGTATTAAGGTGGATCCGGCAAAGATAGAAACGGTTGAAAAGTGGGAAACCCCGAAAACTCCGAAACACATACGCCAGTTTTTAGGACTAGCTGGTTACTACAGAAGGTTCATCTAAGACTTTTCCAGAATAGCAAAACCCTTGACTGCATTAACGCATAAAGGGAAGAAATTTGAATGGAATGATGAACAAGAGAAAGCGTTTCAGTTATTGAAGAAAAAGCTAACTACGGCACCTATATTGTCATTGCCTGAAGGGAATGCTGATTTTGTGATTTATTGTGACGCATCAAAGCAAGGTCTCGGTTGTGTATTAATGTAACGAACGAAGGTGATTGCTTATGCGTCTAGACAATTGAAGATTCACGAACAAAATTATACGACGCATGATTTGGAATTAGGCGCGGTTGTTTTTGCATTAAAGACTTGGAGGCACTACTTATATGGGGTCAAAAGTATTATATATACCGACCACAAAAGTCTTCAACACATATTTAATCAGAAACAACTGAATATGAGGCAGCGTAGGTGGATTGAATTATTGAATGATTACGAATTTGAGATTCGTTACCACCCGAGAAGGTAAATGTGGTAGCCGATGCCTTGAGCAGGAAGGACAGAGAACTCATTCGAGTAAAATCTATGAATATAATGATTCGTAATAACCTTACTACTCAAATAAAGGAGGCGCAACAAGGAGTTTTAAAAGAGGGAAATTTAAAGGATGAAATACCCAAAGGATCGGAGAAGCATCTTAATATTCGGGAAGACGGAACCCGGTATAGAGCTGAAAGGATTTGGGTACCAAAATTTGGAGATATGAGGGAAATGGTACTTAGAGAAGCTCATAAAACCAGATACTCAATACATCCTGGAACGGGGAAGATGTACAAGGATCTCAAGAAACATTTTTGGTAGCCGGGTATGAAAGCCGATGTTGCTAAATACGTAGGAGAATGTTTGACGTGTTCTAAGGTCAAAGCTGAGCATCAGAAACCATCAGGTCTACTTGAACAACCCAAAATCCCGGAATGGAAATGGGAAAACATTACCATGGATTTCATCACTAAATTGCCAAGGACTGCAAGTGGTTTTGTTACTATTTGGGTAATAGTTGATCGTCTCACCAAATCAGCACACTTCCTGCCAATAAGAGAAGATGACAAGATGGAGAAGTTAGTACGACTGTATTTGAAGGAAGTCGTCTCCAGACATGGAATACCAATCTCTATTATCTCTGATAGGGATGGCAGATTTATTTCAAGATTCTGGCAGACATTACAGCAAGCATTAGGAACTCGTCTAGACATGAGTACTGCCTATCATCCACAAACTGATGGGCAGAGCGAAAGGATGATACAAACGCTTGAAGACATGCTACGAGCATGTGCTATTGATTTCGGAAACAGTTGGGATCGACATCTACCGTTAGCAGAATTTTCCTACAACAACAGCTACCATTCAAGCATTGAGATGGCGCCATTTGAAGCACTTTATGGTAGAAAGTGCAGGTCTCCGATTTGTTGGAGTGAAGTGGGGGATAGACAGATTACGGGTCCGGAGATTATACAAGAAACTACCGAGAAGATCATCCAAATTCAACAACGGTTGAAAACCGCCCAAAGTCGACAAAAGAGCTACGCTGACATTAAAAGAAAAGATATAGAATTTGAAATTGGAGAGATGGTCATGCTTAAAGTTGCACCTTGGAAAGGCGTTGTTCGATTTGGTAAACGAGGGAAATTAAATCCAAGGTATATTGGACCATTCAAGATTATTGATCGTGTCGGACCAGTAGCTTACCGACTTGAGTTACCTCAACAACTCGCGGCTGTACATAACACTTTTCACGTCTCGAATTTGAAGAAATGTTTTGCTAAAAAAGATCTCACTATTCCGTTAGATGAAATCCAAATCAACGAAAAACTCCAATTCATCGAAGAACCCGTTGAAATAATGGATCGTGAGGTTAAAAGACTTAAGCAAAACAAGATACCAATTGTTAAGGTTCGATGGAATGCTCGTAGAGGACCCGAGTTCACCTGGGAGCGTGAAGATCAGATGAAGAAGAAATACCCGCATCTATTTTCAAAAGATTCGTCAACACCTTCAACAGCTTAAAATTTCGGGACGAAATTTATTTAACGGGTAGGTACTGTAGTGACCCGAACTTTTCCATGTTTATATATATATTAAATGAAATTGTTATTTACACGATTAAGTGTTTCCAACATGTTAAGCAATCAAACTTGTTAAGACTTGATTAATTGAAATAGGTTTCATATAGACAATTGACCACCCAAGTTGACCGGTGATTCACGAACGTTAAAACTTGTAAAAACTATACGATGACATATATATGGTTATATATATAGTTAACATGATTTTATTATAAGTATGTATCTCATTAGGTATTTTAACAATGAGTTATATACATAAAAATGAGACTATTAATTTAAGAAACTCGAAAACGATAAATATAACGATTATCGTTATAACAACGTCTTACTAGGTACATATGAATCATATTAAGATATTGATACACTTGGTTAATTATGTTAAATGATAAGTAAATATATTATTAAGTGTATTAACAATGAAATACATATGTAAAAATAAGACTACTAACTTAATGATTTCGAAACGAGACATATATGTAACGATTATCGTTGTAACGGCATTTAACTGTATATATATCATACTAAGATATATTATATATCATAATATCATGATAATATAACAATTTAACATATCATTTGTTATAATAAACAATGGGTTAACAACATTCAACAAGATCGTTAACCTAAAGGTTTCAAAACAACATTTACATGTAAGGACTAACGATGACTTAACGACTCAGTTAAAATGTATATACATGTAGTGTTTTAATATGTATTTATACACTTTTGAAAGACTTCAATACACTTATCAAAATACTTCTATTTAACAAAAATACTTACAATTACATCCTCGTTCAGTTTCATCAACAATTCTACTCGTATGCACCCGTATTCGTACTCGTACAATACACAGCTTTTAGATGTATGTACTATTGGTATATACACTCCAATGATCAGCTCTTAGCAGCCCATGTGAGCCACCTAACACATTTAGGAACCATCATTTGGCAACTAGCATGAAATATCTCATAAAATTACAAAATATGAGTAATCATTCATGACTTATTTACATGAAAACAAAATTACATATCCTTTATATCTAATCCATACACCAACGACCAAAAACACCTACAAACACTTTCATTCTTCAATTTTCTTCATCTAATTGATCTCTCTCAAGTTCTATCTTCAAGTTCTAAGTGTTCTTCATAAATTCTACAAGTTCTAGTTACATAAAATTAAGAATACTTTCAAGTTTGCTAGCTCACTTCCAATCTTGTAAGGTGATCATTCAACCTCAAGAAATCTTTGTTTCTTACAGTAGGTTATCATTCTAATACAAGGTAATAATCATATTCAAACTTTGGTTCAACTTCTATAACTATAACAATCTTATTTCAAGTGATGATCTTACTTGAACTTGTTTTCGTGTCATGATTCTGCTTCAAGAACTTCGAGCCATCCAAAGATCCGTTGAAGCTAGATCCATTTTTCTCTTTTCCAGTAGGTTTATCCAAGGAACTTAAGGTAGTAATGATGTTCATAACATCATTAGATTCATACATATAAAGCTATCTTATTCGAAGGTTTAAACTTGTAATCACTAGAACATAGTTTAGTTAATTCTAAACTTGTTCGCAAACAAAAGTTAATCCTTCTAACTTGACTTTTAAAATCAACTAAACACATGTTATATATCTATATGATATGCTAACTTAATGATTTAAAACCTGGAAACACGAAAAATACCGTAAAATCGGATTTACGCCGTCGTAGTAACACCGCGGGCTGTTTTGGGTTAGTTAATTAAAAACTATGATAAAATTTGATTTAAAAGCTGTTATTCTGAGAAAATGATTTTTATTATGAACATGAAACTATATCCAAAAATTATGGTTAAACTCAAAGTGGAAGTATGTTTTCTAAAATGGTCATCTAGACGTCGTTCTTTCGACTGAAATGACTACCTTTACAAAAACGACTTGTAACTTATTTTTCCGACTATAAACCTATACTTTTCTGTTTAGATTCATAAAATAGAGTTCAATATTAAACCATAGCAATTTGATTCACTCAAAACGGATTTAAAATGAAGAAGTTATGGGTAAAACAAGATTGGATAATTTTTCTCATTTTAGCTACGTGAAAATTGGTAACAAATCTATTCCAACCATAACTTAATCACCTTGTATTGTATATTATGTAATCTTGAGATACCATAGACACGTATACAATGTTTTGATATATCATGTCAACACATCTATATATATTTCGGAACAACCATAGACACTCTATATGTGAATGTTGGAGTTAGCTATACAGGGTTGAGGTTGATTCTAAAATATATATAGTTTGAGTTGTGATCAATACTGAGATACGTATACACTGGGTCGTGGATTGATTCAAGATAATATTTATCGATTTATTTCTGTACATCTAACTGTGGACAACTAGTTGTAGGTTACTAACGAGGACAGCTGACTTAATAAACTTAAAACATCAAAATATATTAAAAGTGTTGTAAATATATTTTGAACATACTTTGATATATATGTATATATTGTTATAGGTTCGTGAATCAACCAGTGGCCAAGTCTTACTTCCCGACGAAGTAAAAATCTGTGAAAGTGAGTTATAGTCCCACTTTTAAAATCTAATATTTTTGGGATGAGAATACATGCAGGTTTTATAAATGTTTTAAGAAATAGACACAAGTAAATGAAACTACATTATATGGGTGAATGATCGAAGCCGAATATGCCCCTTTTTATTAAGTCTGGTAATCTAAGAATTAGGGAACAGACACCCTAATTGACGCGAATCCTAAAGATAGATCTATCGGGCCCAACAAGCCCCATCCAAAGTACCGGATGCTTTAGTACTTCGAAATTTATATCATATCCGAAGGGTGTCCCGGAATGATGGGGATATTCTTATATATGCATCTTGTTAATGTCGGTTACCAGGTGTTCACCATATGAATGATTTTTATCTCTATGTATGGGATGTGTATTGAAATATGAAATCTTGTGGTCTATTATTATGATTTGATATATATAGGTTAAACCTATAACTCACCAACATTTTTGTTGACGTTTTAAGCATGTTTATTCTCAGGTGATTATTAAGAGCTTCCGCTGTCGCATACTTAAATAAGGACGAGATTTGGAGTCCATGCTTGTATGATATTGTGTAAAAACTGCATTCAAGAAACTTATTTCGATGTAACATATTTGTATTGTAAACCATTATGTAATGGTCGTGTGTAAACAGGATATTTTAGATTATCATTATTTGATAATCTACGTAAAGCTTTTTAAACCTTTATTAATGAAATAAAGGTTATGGTTTGTTTTAAAAATGAATGCAGTCTTTGAAATCTCATATAGAGGTCAAAACCTCGCAACGAAATCAATTAATATGGAACGTTTTTAATCAATAAGAACGGGACATTTCACAGGTTATGCTGCCGGTGCTGCTGCTGGTGTTTGTAACCTTCGCACCATATTCTCCAAAGCCACTACCCGAGCGCGAAGCTCGTTGACTTCTTCTATTATACCGGGATGATCGGTTCGGACGAGCGGATAAATAAGATCTAAAATTCTATGTAGTATATAATCGTGACGAGAAACTCTGGAAATGAGAGAGAAAATGGTTTCTCGAACAGGTTCGCTAGTAAGTGCTTCAGGTTCTTCGCCAAGAGGGCAATGTGGTGGATGGAAGGGATCGCCTTCTTCTTGTCGCCAATGATTAAGTAGACTACGAACCCATCCCCAATTCATCCAGAATAGATGATGGCTAATTGGTTGATCCATTCTGGTTACACTGCTTTCGAAGCTTGCGTGAATATCCATATCGGAATAGCTGTCGGAATCTAAGGAATTCGAACTAGATACACGATCCTTTTTGTGTAATCGAGGAAAAGATTTTTGGAATGAAATAGATTATAGGACTAATTTGGTACTCCTTAATACATAGTTTACATATGTATTTATAATATCAGAATCCCATAAGTTACGGAGGATTTTACGGAAGATGTCAGACAAAGTTTACTGTAATAGATATGCCAAGATACGAATTTTTGTCTATACTATCTATGAAATTAATGCAATAAGACACGTTTAGACTTAAAATGGTAGACAGGTGATTTCTGATAAGAAATGATAAGCAAAACTTTTGACATGCAGACACAGTCGAAGTCCAGACTTACGAATGCATCCTAACAACTATCAGTTAGACACACTAATGCAAGACCTGGTTCACTAGGACCAATGCTCTGATACCAACTGTGATGATCGCTCCAAATCCATATGAACGAACACGTCATTCATCGATTTCATTGCGAGGTATTTGACCTCTATATGATACGTTTTGTAAACATCATTCTTCTGAAAAGGCACACCATAAATGAATATATAAATCAAAGGTTTTCGACATCTGATGATTTCTACATATAGACAATCACCGTAAATAATATTTTACAATAGTACTTCTATTGACAATGCAGTCAAAATAAGATACATGGTGATGATTTGGTGAATGCAACGTTTCCTTGAAAAATATGCCATGTAAGACTCCATGCACATAGCTTGTCTAACATATAAGAAAACACCGGAAGACTTCTAGGGAACCTGAGAATAAACATGCTAACAAGTGTCAACACAAAGATTAGTGAGTTCATAGTTTTAGTGTTTTGCATAATCTGTATATAAAAGTGGATCACAAGATTTCAGTTGTTTCATCCAGAAACGTTTAGTAATAGATTCTACATAACAGAGCACCCTGGTAACTAAACTTTAATGTTATAATGATAAATACCCCATTCGTTTTAATACACGCAAACCAACGTGTCCTAAACTCAAATAACACACGTCCGTTAAAAGGCTAGTGCTCTAGCTCGGACGGGGATTCAATATTGTGATTCAATATTGTGATTCAATATTGTAGGAAAGTATGTAGACGTAACAGAGATGATAACACTAGGTTTATCTTGCAAACAATATCCATGTATATTACCCATAGCCCCCATAGCTATAATCCATAATTTCCTTAGTTCTATCCCGCTCGAAAACCCATTTTTGAAAGTGACATGCTCATAACCTCGTCGTAGTATTTTATGTGTAATACTAATTAATAATACTAATAATGATAAGATTAATAATAATATTAATCTTAATAATAATAATAATAATAATAATAATAATAATAATAATATAAATAATAATAATAATAATAATAATAATAATAATAATTACAGAGGGAGTAATATGTATTCGGATATGTGTGTGTGTTAAAAGTGCAGGAACCAGCTCAATTTATAGATGTTTGCTGAATTTGATGCCCATGCGAGTGCATGGGATTTTAGTGCAAATCTCATGCACTTGCATGAGCTCATGCACTCGCATGGGTTTTATGCCTATTTCCCATGCGATCGCATGGCCGTCAGATCCAGCTCACATATTTTTTGTTTTCTTGTTTGTCGACATAATTAAATATAATATATATAATATATATAATTTAAATAATTAATTATATGTTATATTAAATTCATGTGCATAGTTGACTTGTAATTTTCGTTCCGATGACTCGTACGTTGTCACTCGACTTATGTCCCGGTTCCGATTTCTCGAACGCATTTTCGTACGCTTAGAAAACTCGCAATTTACGTTTTGTGACTCGTACTTTTGTCAAAATATAGTCTTAAATTATCAATAAACTATATCATTCAAAGTGTATCTTAAACTTTCGAGTGTTTTGGTCATTTACTTCTATAAATCATTGTATCGCTATTTATTGATATATATATAATAACAAATCGTTTTATGACCAAGTTAATATATATTTTCAACATTCATAAACACGTTTTAAATATACATTGCAAGTTATTCATACAATTAATATTCCAACTTATCATATATATTCAAATAAATATTTAAACCAATAAGTTTAATGTACGGTATCAAACAATTAATACATTGTTACGTTTTCAAGTTATAGTATATATATATGTATCTATATACATATAATTGTTCGCGAATTGTCAAGAACAACCGAAAGGTATTTGAATATATGAAAGTAGTTCAAAAGTTTTGAGATTCAGTTTTACAGACTTTGCTTATCGTGTCAGAAATGTTAAACCATATCAAGAATTTCGTTCAGAATAAGTCGAAATTTTCCGGGTCATCACAATAATCAAGGTAAAACTATGTTTAAACTTTGATTCAATTCATGTAAGTTAATTATCTTAAATCAAGATATAAACTTACTTACAACCTTTGTTTCTTTCATGATTTCAATTCTTAATCTTCCAAGTCATCAAGAACAAGTTCATATCTTGTTTATTCAGTAACTTTCTGCATCATACTTGAGGTATAACCTTTGTTCATCATCTTGTTCAATTATAACTATCTTACTAAGAATATACAAATTATAACAACAAGAACATAGTTTGAATGATTTCAAACTTGTTCACAAAGTAAATAGATCCTTCTAACTTGACTTTTAAAACACTTCAAGACTTGTAATATATCATAATGATATACTAACTTAACAAGATACAACTTGATTTTACAAAGAACACCTTAAAACTGAATCTACATCGTTGGAGTGCAACCGGGGGCTGTTTTGGGTTGGATAATTAAAAACCATCTTAAACTTTGAATTGGAAGTTTATATTCTGGAAAAATGATAATTCTTATGAATATGTTAATATATAAAAATCTCATGGTGTAACTCAAAGTGTAAGTATTTTTGTAAAAATGATCATCTAGATGTTGTTTTTACAACGGAAATGATCACTTTCATAAGATTCACCAAAGTTTGACCTATAACCTGTGATTTTGAATGCAAACTAAGGTATTTATATATATAAATATATATATATATATATATATATATATATATATATATATATAATATATATATATATATATATATATATATATATATATATATATATATATATATATATATATATATATATATATATATATATATATATATATATATATATATATATATATATATATATAACAGTTCATATTCATAAATAATGACTCGATCCAAGGAAGTGGCAAGTTGAACCAACAAAAACGGAGTTATATTGAAGAAACTACGGCTAAAACAAAATTGGGTATCCAAAGCTAGTTTAGCTACGAAATTAATTGGAGTAAAACTAAATTAATCATATCTTTGCTAATTAATATGATATTTTATATATATTTACTTATAATTTGATTTTATATATTTCAGGACCACCCGTAAACAACACGAGAAGATTAATCATAAGACCTCATGATTGTACGCAACACGTCATTTGACAACACGGTACTTTATGTATGCAACACGTCATTTGACAACACGGTACCATGGGTCGAGATTAATTCCGATCAATATGAATACGATGGGGTCTTTATTTATTTTATTGAACAACTAATTGTGGACCACTAATATCGGACTGCTAACTACGGACAATTAGATATTAAAAGTATTATAAGTATACATTTAACGATTATTTGAAAAGAAAACATGTTGATATATTATATATGGTTAGGTTCGTGATATCTATCGGAGACCAAGTCATATTAAATATCTTCAAGGCAAAAGTGAGTATATAGTCCCACTTTTAAACTCTAAATATTTCGGGATGAGAATACATGCATTTTATGATTTACGTTATGGACACAAGTGATTAAAAATATATATTCTACGTTGAGTTATACCACTGGCATACTTCCCTGTAACTTGCTAATTACTATTTACATGAGGTATTGTAAACGCGAATCCTGTTGATAGATCTATCGGGCCTGACAACCCCAACCGGACTGGACGACCAGTTTCAACGGTTGCACAGTACTTCGTTTCGGTGACTACACTTGGTACGGTGTAGTGAGATTTCATAATAAAGGGAATATGCGGCGTTGATTAAATGTTAAGTATGGTTATCAAGTGCTCAACCACTTAGAATATTTTTATTAAAACGTTTATGTATATTAAATCTTGTGGTCTATATTTATAATGCTGCTAGCATTAAACCTATATCTCACCAACTTTATGTTGACGTTTTAAGCATGTTTATTCTCAGGTGATAATTAAAAGCTTCCGCTGCATTATGCCGAATTTAAGCAGGATTTGGAGTATGCATATTTGTGTCAAAAATAAAACTGCATATCGGAAGATTTGTAATGTGAAATATGTTGGAAATCGTATTGTTATTATCAAATGTAAAGTTTGTAAAACTAAGATTATCGCTAAACGATAATCATTATTATGCTGTTTGAACCTTTGATTATAATAAAGGTTATGGTTTGTATTATAAAAACGTATGCAGATTTTGAAAAATGTCACATATAGAGGTCAATACCTCGCAATGACACCAATGAGTACGTGACTTTTATATTCGATATGAACGGGACGCTTCACATACTAAGTAGTTTGCATAGTCTGCAAACCATGGAATTTCATTATAATCGATCTTCAAAAGATATTCATCAGGAAAGTTATCTTGTATAGCCGATTCATTTAGAACTTCTAATTTAGAATTTTCAAGACGAGAAAGATGATCAGCGGCGAGATTTTCTACTCAATTTTTATCTCGAATTTCAATATCGAACTCTTGTAAGAGTAAGATCCAACGGATTAATCGTGGTTTAGCATCTTGTTTTGAAAATAGGTATCTAAGAGCAGAATGATCGGTATAGACCACCGTTTTTGCTAGAACGAGATATGAACGAAATTTGTCAAAAGCAAAGACAATGGCAAGGAGTTCTTTTTCAGTAGTTGTGTAATTCGTTTGTGCTCCTTGTAAAGTCTTACTAGCGTAATAAATAGGTTGAAATCATTTTTCAATCTTTTGTCCTAAAACGGCTTCCATTGCAAAATCACTTGAATCGCACATGAGTTCAAATGGTAGATTCCAATTTGGAGTTATCATGATCGGCGCATTAGTGAGTTTTTCTTTAAGAATATTAAAAGATTTGATGCATTCATCTGAAAAGATGAATGGAGCATCCTTTTCTAGGAGTTTATTCATAGGAGTGGCAATTTTAGAAAAGTCTTTTATGAAACGTCGGTAAAAACCGGCATGCCCTAGAAAACTCCTAACTCCTCTAACATTGGTGGGATGTGAAAGTTTAGCAATTACATCTACTTTAGCTCTATCCACTTCAATTCCTTCCTTTGAAATTTTATGACCAAGAACGATGCCTTCTCTAACCATGAAATGGCATTTCTCCCAATTAAGTACAAGATTTGATTGTTCGCATCTAATAAGCATTCGTTCAAGATTAACTAGACATGATTCAAATGTATCACCGAAGACTGAAAAGTCATCCATGAAAACTTCCATGCATTCTTCTATCATGTCGTGAAAAATCGCCATCATGCACCTTTGAAAGGTTGTAGGGGCGTTGCATAGTCCAAATGGCATGCGTTTGTAAGCAAAAGTACTATAAGGGCACGTAAATGTGGTTTTCTCTTGGTCCTCGGGTGCTATTGGAATTTGAAAATATCCGGAAAAATCGTCAAGAAAACAATAGTAACTGTTTCCGGCTAATCTTTCCTACATTTGATCAATGAAAGGTAGGGGAAAGTGATCTTTTCTAGTGGCGTCATTTAATTTTCTATAATCAATACAAACACGCCATCCTGTTACAGTCCTAGTAGGAATAAGCTCATTTTTTTCATTTGTGATGACAGTCATGCCACCCTTCTTAGGTACACATTGAACTGGGCTTACCCATGGACTATCAGAGATTGGATAAATTAAACCTGCATCTAGCAGTTTAATAATTTCTTTTTTAACAACATCTTGCATATTAAGATTTAGTCTTCGTTGGCGTTGCACATACGTTTTATGACCTTCTTCCATAAGGATTTTATGTGTGCAATACGAAGGACTTATTCCTTTAATGTCATGAATTTTCCATGCAATAGCTGGTTTATGAGCTTTTAGCACAGAAATGAGTTGAGATTTTTCATTTTCCGTAAGAGAAGACGATATTATTACAGGTAATTCAGATTCACCATGTAAATAAGCATATTCCAAATGGTTTGAAAGTGGCTTTAACTCTAATGTCAGTGGTTCTTCTATCGATGATTTGTATCGATATCTGTCTTCCTCTTTTAGCATTTGAAGTTCTTCTGTTGTTGGTTCATAATCATTAGCCATGAGTGCGGCTAACATTTCAGCTTCATCAATTGGTTCAGTTCCTTCTCCTAAAGAACATTCTCCTGTTCCTTGTAATTCTGGAAATTCTTCTAATAATTCTGCATGTGAATCTATAGTTTGAATATAATAACATGTATCATCTGCAGATTGCGGTTGTTGCATGGCTCTATCAACAAAAAAGGTAACACTCTCGTCCTCTATACTTAGGGTCAGTTTCTTACCAAACACGTATATTATTGCTTTAGCCGTGTTTAAGAATGGTCTTCCTAATATGAGAGGAACTCGAGAATCTTCTTCCATGTCCAGAATAACAAAATCTACTGGAAATACTAAAGTACCAACTTTAACTAGCATGTTCTCCATTATCCCTCTAGGATATTTTACTGATCGATCAGCTAGTTGTATGCTTATTCGTGTTGGTTTCAATTCTCCAAGGTCTAGTTTAGCGTATAGTGAATACGGCATTAAATTTATACTAGCACCTAAATCTGCCAATGCTTCTATTGAACTAAGACTACCCAGAAAACATAGAATTGTGAAACTTCCTGGATCAGAGAGTTTTTCTGGTAGTTTATTCAACGGTACTGCAGAACAATTAGCATTCATAGTAACAGCCGAGAGTTCTTTCATTTTCTTTCTATTTGTGATTAGATCTTTCAAGAATTTAGCATATCTTGGCATTCCTGAAATCACATCAATGAAAGGAAGATTGATATTTATTTGTTTAAACGTATCCAAGAATTTGGATTGCTCGGCTTCAAGTCTTTCTTTTCTCATTTTACTTGGGTAAGGAAGCAGTGGTTGGTATGGTTTAACATAAGGTTTAGCTTTAACTGTGTTATCTTCATTAACCTTTTCAACTACCAGTTTTTTTCCTTTTTTTGATCAGATTGTGGTTCTTGTGGAGTAGGGATAGAGTCCTCAGAAATTACAGGTATTTCCGGTGGTTTAAGTGTAATACCACTTCTTGTGGTAATGGCTTTAGCTATTTCATTCCGGGGGTTAGCATTTGTATCGCTAGATAGACTTACCGGTTTTCTTTCACCTATCAACCTTGCTAGGTTACTTACTTCTTGTTCCAGATTTTGAATAGAAGCTTGTTGATTTTCTAAATGCTTGAGCATTTTGTTCATTCGTATGTTTCTGAGATGTGAAAAATTGAGTTTGAGATTCAACTAGCTTCGACATCATATCTTCTAAATTTGGCTTTTTATCATCAGTTTGTGGTGGTTTATTTGGAAAAATAGGTCTTTGCTGGTTGTAAGTATTATTAGATACTTGTTGATTGCTAGGACCTTGTTGATTGTTGTATGGAACATTTCGGTTATAATTCTGATTTTGTTTGTAGTTTGGTCTTGGCGGTTGATAATTATTCTGATAATTATTTCCAGGCCTTTGGTTCATGTATGAAACATTCTCTCGTTGTTCCATTGTTTGTTCAATACCGAGACAATCTTTTGTCAAATGTGGTCCTCCACACTGCTCACAACTAATTCGTATAGCGTGAATATCTTTAGTCATCTTTTCCATTCGTCTCTTGAAAGCATCTATCTTTGCGAAAATGGAATCAAAGTCATGGCTAGAATCGGCTCTAGCCGCTTTAGATGATCTAACGATATCTTTTTTTTGGTGTCACTCATGTGAGTGGGAAGCAGTGTTATCAATAATTTTGTAAGCTTCAGTTGCGGGTTTCTTCATAATGGAACCACCAGCTGCTAAGTCGATATCTTTTCGTGTAGTAATATCGCATCGTTGATAGAATATTTGTACTATTTGATAAGTGTCTAAACCATGTTGAGGACATCCTCTCAACAACTTGCCGAATCTTCTCCACGCCTCATATAGAGTTTCATTTGGTTTTTGTGTAAACGTAACAATTTCTCCTTGAATTTTCACTGCTTTAGATGCCGGAAAGAATTGTTTAAGAAATTTTTCAACTAAAATGTCCCATGTATCAATCGCCCCTTCCGGTAACAATTCTAAGTTTCTAACCAATCTTTGGCTTCTCCCTTTAAAGTCCAGGGAAATAACATGAGATATATCTGTTCATCCTCCACTTCTCGGATTTTAAATAGAGTACAAATTCTATTAAAGGTACGAAGATGTTCGTTTAGATCTTCCTTCGGCGCACCACTAAATTGGCATTGATTAGTTACCATGTGTAGGATTTGTCCTTTGATTTCATAATCTGGTGCATTAATGTCTGGTTGAGTAATTGCGTGACCTTGGCCAGTGCGTTTAGCCATCATTCGGTCTTCCATACTTAGTGGTTCCAGATTTTTCATGATTGAGTTTGTTGAATCTGAATAACTAGAGGATTCTGATTTAATGGTTTCTTCCTCGACAATCTCTGGATGAGTGATTTGTGGTTCAGGAGGAATTATTAGTGGTTCAGGATCTCTGAATTGTCCCTGTTCATCCTCCGGATTCTCAATTGTGAGGTCGGGTTCAAAAAATGGATTATCGGAAATTTGAATTGGAGTACTTGGTCGACTAGATGACGATTCTAAAGAAAAATCAACGGTGACAATATTGGCTAGATGTCTTGATCGAGTTACAGGAGGTGAACGTACGAAAGGTGGTGAACGTTTTGCAAGGTGCATTCACTGAATATCATATTAGTTATAAAAGATAAAAATTATATAAGTTATCAAATTAATAGACTTTTCTGATTTTGCCCACATTTCGAATAGCCAATATATGCAGCAGGTAGCCAGGACCCTTTAAATCGGAAGCCCACAACACGCCACTAACAAATCCAACTATTACTACGAACCAGAAATTTTAGGATGACTATCAATTTAACCACTTAAAATAATTTTTCGTCGAAGTTTAAAGAAATTTTAGAGAAGAAATAGAAAATTCTATGTCCTAAAAACTAGAGCGTCGAGAAATAAGAAGGAAAAAGAGAGCGTCAGAAAAATGTCGAAAAATAAAAGGTCGAAAAATAATAAAAAGAACGTAGCGCGTCGAAACTTAAAATTTTAAAAACTAAAAATTAAAACTTACGTCTAAAGGTATTAAAGCTTAAAAGGAATTCTATATCCAAAACGGCAATAACTTAAAAAGGCACTAAAGTTTATTAAATACTAAAACGATAAGTGACGTCGTAAAATTCTAAAGCGCCTAAGTCTTAATCTAAAGAAAAAGCACTTAAGGGATTTTACGGCAAAGCCTAAAAATTTAGAAATAAAAATAACTACGGCAAATACTAAATTTAAAACTAAGTACGAACGATAAATATACAAATATTACGAATAAACGATTAAAATATACAATTTATAAAAAGAAATAAAAAGTAATAAAATTACAATTTTATAAAAATATTATTTTTATATTATTATTTTATAAAAGTATCAATTTATAATTAATAAAACTTATTTAAACTAACTATTACAAATTAAATACAACTAAAACTAAATATTATTAAATTAAAAACCCTAATTATAATTAATTAATAATAATAATTATTAATACTTAACCCTAATCCGTACCAGCAAGGTTTCAGGCGTGTCAGACAGAGCCATGCGGTCGCATGGGTTTTAAGGCCTGGGCTCATGCGATCGCATGAGCTTCAGGTTCAGCTGAGATTCAGGCTAAAATCGATGCAGGCTTAGTTTTATTTTTTTATTTTTTTACTTTTTACTTTTTTTTTCTTTCTGTTTTTTAATTTATATAAAATATTTATATAAAATAAATTAAGAACTTATATTTTAAAAACTAAAATAGAAATAAAAATACTTTATAATTTTATATATTTTAAACAAACTCTTAAAAATATATATATTTTGTTTTTTCTTTTTATATTTTTGTATTTTTAACAAAATATTTCTACAAAATGAGAAATATTATATTTTTACAAAAATATCTTAAAAACTAATATATATATTTTTTTATATATATAGCGTTTTGCTTCAGCGTTTAAGAGAGTCCCCGGCAGCGGCGCCAAAAATACTTGATGTTAAAGCAGAGGGGTACGAAATAGTTATATTTTTATTTCAAAATACTATTAAATACGATACAATTTTACAAGTTATTTATTTATTTATAGAGTGGATATACCTAAACCTTGCTACAACACTTATAGGCAGTGTACCTAATCGTACAGTAGTGTAGTTTTTAGTAAGTCGGGTTCGTCCACAGGGAACTAGCCAAGTTTAACGCTATATTTTTAAACTATATTTGTAAATATATATATATATATATATATATATATATATATATATATATATATATATATATATATATATATATATATATATATATATATATATATATATATATATATATATATATATATATATATATTTATATGTATATGTATATATATATAAGTAGTATTATTATTATTAAAGGGAGTTTTTACCGTTTAATGACCGGTTTGTCGATTTTATGTCTTAAGTCGCAGTTAAAACCTAATGTAAAATATTAAAAATAAATTTCACTTAATTTAAAGCGTAAAGTAAATGACAATAATTAAAGTGCAATAATTTAAAGTGCGATAAATAAAATGAAGATAAATAAAATTGCGATAATTAAAAAGTACGATAATTAACAAGTGCGATAAATAAAATGACAATAAATAAAAGTGCGATGAAATATGAAATAAAGGAATTATGCTTATTTAAACTTCCATAATCATGATGTTCGTCGTGTTGATTTTAATTTATTACCATGGGTTAATTGTCCTTTGTCCTGGATTATTCGATATGTCCATACGGTTTTTGTCCATAACAGTCCATCAGTCATAAATATAAAGTGCGAGTGTCCTCGTCAAATTATCCTTATACCCGAAGTCAAATATTCTAATTAATTGGGGATTCGAACTGTAACAAGGTCTTAATACTTTGTTTAATGAATACACCAGGTTATCGACTGCGTGTAATCCAAAGTTTTACTACTTTGTTAACAATTACACCAATTACCCTTGAATGTAATCCACCCCTATTTTAATGAGTCCATTAACTATTAATCCATCCCCGTGTCCGGTAAAATGAACGATAATTCGTATTTATAGATATCCCACCCACCGTACCCTATTAAGCGTATGTGGTTATATATAGATACGTCAAATTGTATTCTTTATATTAAATTAACGAGGTATCGTTTAGTTAATATAAAGCCCATTAATAGCCCATAGTCCAATTTCCACAAGTGTCGTTCTTTTGTCTAAACCCCAATTATGGTACAAAGCCCAATTACCCCGTCTTTAATATTTAGCCCAACATCACGATTATTTCAGCTTAAATAAGCATAATAATAACTTAGCTACGAGACATTAATTTAAAAAGGTTGAACATAACTTACAATGATTAATAATAGCGTACCGTTACGCGGACAGAATTTCGATTTACACACTTACAACATTCGCTAACATAACCTTATTATTATTAATCTTAAATTAAAATTAAAATTATATATATATATATATATATATATATATATATATATATATATATATATATATATATATATATATATATATATATATATATATATATATATATATATATATATATATATATATATATATATATATTGAGATAGAGAGTAGATAGAAAAAGGAGTACATAAATCGGCCGAATTCGTTGCTTTTTATAGAATGTGGGCAGCTACAGGACTCCATGCGATCGCATGGATTTTGGTCTTCTTGGCCATGCGATCACATGGCCTTCTTTTACAGCTCAGGTACTTTTGTTTGCAAGCTTGCCGACGGTTTTATTAAATATATATAATATATATATAATTTTAAGAATTATTTATATTATATTATATTTATGTGCATAGTTGACTTGTAATTTTAGCTCCGTTGCGTCGCATGTTGTTAGTTAGCTCAGGCCCCTATTCCGGATTTTTGAACGCCTTTTCGTACGATTTAATATCTTGTACTTTGTGTTTCACGGCTTGTACTCTTTAATTTTTAGACGTTTCTCATCAATAATTTGAACCACTTGGATTGTACTTTGTACTTTTTAGCTTTTTGGTCATTTGCGTCTTCAAATCGTCGAATCTGTCTTTTGTCTTCACCTTTTATTATTTAAACGAATATCACTTGTAAATAGAAAAATTGCAACTAAAAGCTTGTCTTTCTTGAGGGATAATGCTATGAAATATATGTTCGTTTTTAGCATTATCATTATGTCACCTTCATTGACGACTCCGCTTAAAAGGTATGGGTTTACTTTCTCAAGGCTGAATCCGAAATATTTGGTACTTTTGTGAAGTGGAAAGCTATGGTTGAGAATGAGACAAATTTAAAGGTCAAGTGCTAAAGGTCGGACAATGGAGGAGAATATGGTAGTCTTGAGTTTAAAGTCCATTGTGCAAAGCTCATTATTAGAATGTTGAAAACGGTACCGAGGACACCGCAACACAATGGGGTCGCTGAACGTATGAATCGTACGTTGAATGAAAGGGCTAGAAGTATGAGACTACATGCCGGTTTTGTGACAACCCGGAAACTTCCGACCAAATTTAAACTTAATCCTTTAATGATTTCGACATGATAAGCAAAGTCTGTAAAGTTGAGTCTTAAAATTTTGGAACTGTTTACATGAATTCAATTGAACCGCAACCAATTTCAACGATTCACGAACAACTAATTTGTAAATAGATATATATAATTTTATTTGAAATAATATATGATTTAATTGTTGGAAATAAATATATAAAAAATATCAATATATTTAATATTATTAATTTAATATATAATATATAGATATGCATATAATTATATATATATATATATATATATATATATATATATATATATATATTATAAAATGAAATATTATATATTGTAATTGTTATAATCAATGTTGAAAAATAATAATAATATATAATAATTATTATTTAAAGAGTATATATATATATAAATTATATAGAATATATATTTTGTGATTTCGAAGTTATTTAATAAACGACAGTAACGCTCAATTGTCATTCGATAGATAGTAAACGAGTTAAAAAGGAATTTATGTGAATTTTAAAATAAACGGTAATCCGAAAATGGGTTTTATAAATTATAGGCATAGTAAAAATGTATTTAGGAGCTATTTATTAAATTTTAAAACTTTTGATATTTTACTTGGGGTTGGGAGTGAATAATTAATGTAATTTCTATTTATTAGTTGATGCACGAATTTTATACCATAATGACCAAAATAAATAAAACTATTTAATTTAAAAATACGGGATTTTTCCGAAGACTTTTTATACACCACTGATTAACAACGGGGTACGAAACTCAGTCCGTGACAAAGTGTCAGCAGAATAATTAGTGATGGCTTTTAGAATTAAACGTGTGTTTAGTGCTTTTGTCTTCCATCACTACCATCTCACAATTATGTTAATATGATTATTATATTAAATTATTACATCCACTGCCACTCTTTCTCTGCATATATAGATATATATATACCTGAACCCAGTTACATGAAATTGTCATCACCATATTACCACTTGATCTTTTTGTTTTCTATATATATATATATATATATATATATATATATATATATATATATATATATATATATATATATATATAATATAGATATACATATTCATATGCATAACATAAAGCACGCAACCTTCGTCTCTCTTACTAAACCATCGGGTTGCACCACAACAACCATTACTTTCTTTGAACCAACACTATCAGGAATCACCTTAACCCGTCGCCCTCAAACCCTAAACCCATCATTAAACACCCATTCGTTCTTATTGCTAATATCGACCCAATAACACAGCCACCAATCCTTTTTGTTTCTTTGATCAACGAATATCTTAACATAAACATCCTTCTTGTTCGTCACATCTACATAACATCATCGATCAACAACATCTTTGATCTTCCTGTTTTACTATTGCCGAAACCACCCAACCATCGTGATTAGACGGCTACATATTATTGTTCTGTCTTAATCAAATCACCTCCATCGAACTACAACTGCTGCGTCTATTTTATTTCGGTTCAAATGAGCTTCAACCACAATAACGTGTGCAAACTTTTCTGTTTACACAGCCACCAACACCCCACTACTACTGCTATGTATTGTTGATGTTCCCTTCTGTTATCTGTCTCGAACTACCATCAAAACCCCATCGATCGCTGCTAATATGCTGCAACAACCGAAGCAATCACCAAACCGACACCATAACCCTGAGGTTTCCTTTTCTTGAATCGATTAAACCTACAACCCCACTTGCATTTTTTCCTGTCAACATCCTTTACAACCACCACGGAACCATTCTTCGTCGAAACCCACTTGATGAACCCGTTATCTACCACAATCACTGTTACTCGTTTTTCATTTCTGGTTTCGACCCTTCGTCAAGGAACATGTTAATAGGGAGTTTTAGTTGCAACCTGCATCAACACCAACAACGAGCTACCACTTCAAATGTTTTCCTGTTTTGATTCGTTCTCAACACCACCATAATCAACTAACAAACAATCGTCTCCACCACTTCACCACAGTCAAACCACCACCACTAAACAATCGTTCGTTACCCTAGCTCCACCGGTCACTACCTAGAACAACCACCTTCACCGCTAACCTCCATGCTTTTATCTCTCTCTCCCTCCTTCCTCTCTCTCTTCGTGAACCCAGTTAACTGCTACTGCTATATTTTTTTTCCCGAAGCTACCACACACAAATTGATAATTGATACTCCAATTCCAATTTAAAAATCCCCACTTGCTTTAAAGGTATGTACGTACACTTTATGTATATATATTTGATATGTTAAAAGAAGAGGAAGATAGCGACTGGCAAATTTTTAATTCCCCACGAAATCAGTTACAAGTTTTCATACAAAAGGGATTAATGAAATTGATACTTGGGCCGTGAGTTTTGTGTGGTTAAAGGGCCGGTTGCATTTTTTTAAATATGGGCTCTATTATATTTAAATGGACTATTTATCTCATGGACTTTTAATGGACTTCATTAGTTGTAAAATTAGTTGAACAGGTTATTTAGTTCGGATTCGGGATTCAAAACAGAATATAGAAAACGGAGCAGTGGTTAAGGATGTTGTTGAGTTTCGAGAGGTCGCGGGTTCGAGCCCGGGCATAGGCAGTTATATTTTTTTGGAAACTCTTTGTGAGGTAGTCCTCTCACTATT
The DNA here is from genome assembly GCF_046630445.1 of Rutidosis leptorrhynchoides. Lineage (NCBI taxonomy): Eukaryota > Viridiplantae > Streptophyta > Magnoliopsida > Asterales > Asteraceae > Rutidosis > Rutidosis leptorrhynchoides. The sequence goes on from NC_092335.1 coordinate 574,789,926, forward strand.
ATTTATTATTATTATTATTATTATTATTATTATTATTATTATTATTATTATTATTATTATTATTATTATTATTATTATTATTATTATTATTATTATTATTATTATTATTATTATAGTTAGTATTATAATTATTATTATTATTATTACCATACTTATAAGTATTATAATTATTATTATCATTAGTATTGTTATAAGTATCAGTTATATAACTATTATTACTAATTTTACCATTTAGTATTATTCTCATTTTTTATGATTATGATTATTATTATTATAATTATTATGAAAATAATATAACTTATTATTGTTTTCATAAATAATAGCATTAGTATCATTTTTTAGTACTATTATTATTATTATTAGTAATATAAGTATTATTATAAATATTATCATTATTATTATTAATATAATTACTAATATTGTTATTATTAAACATATTATCATTATTATCATTCTTACTAAAATTATTATTTTGATCACTAAAACTATCAATATTTTCACAACTAGATACTTTTATATAAAAATACATTACGCTATATTTTTAAAAAGATATTAGTTAAGTTATATCAATTAATATATAAATATATACTAAACCTTAATATACAGTTTTTATTATTAATGATAAGTAATAGTTATATATAAAACATATAAACTAAATATATTAAATTTATCTAAATAACGTATAGTATAACAAGTATATTATTAATAACAAAATATATATATATATATATATATATATATATATATATATATATATATATATATATATATATATATATATATAATTGTTCGATTATGATTATATGTGTTAATATATATATATAAATGATATAGGTTCGTGAATCCGAGGCCAACCCTGCATTGTTCAGTATCGTCGTATAAATATTTTTACTACAAAATATCGTATTGTGAGTTTCATTTGCTCCCTTTTTAAATGCTTTTGCAATGTATATTTTTGAGACTGATAATACATGTGCTACTTTTATAACTGTTTTACGAAATAGACACAAGTACTTGAAACTACATTCTATGGTTGGATTATTATACTGGATATCACCCTTTTTAGCTTGGTAGCCTAAGAATTTAGGAACAGACCCCCCAAATTGACGTGAATCCTAAAGATAGACCTATCGGGCCTAACAAACCCCATCCAGGTTATGGATGCTTTTGTACTTCGATTTTATATACAGATGAGTGTACCTGTATATTTGGGGATATTATAGATGCATTTGTTAATGTCGGTTACCAGGTGTTTACCATATGAATGATTTTTAATTTGCAGGTTATGCGTACTATTTTATTACACAGGTTATGTGTAATATAAAAATGAAATCTTGTGGTCTATTAAAATTATGGAAATGATTGATTACGATAAACCTATGAACTCACCAACCTTTTGGTTGACACTTGAAAGCATGTTTATTCTCAGGTTTGAAAGAAATCTTCCGCTGTCTATTTGCTCATTTTAAAGATATTACATAGAGTTGCTCATGGCATACTTGGGACAGTACCTCGCAATGGGACCAAATGTTGATGAATTCGTCCAGATGGATTAGGACAGGTAGCTTCATGTGGTATCAGAGCGGTGGTCTTAGTGAACCAGGTCTTGTATTAGTGTGTCTAACTGATAGTTGTTTAGATGCATTAGTGAGTCTGGGCTTCGACCGTGTCTGCATGTCAAAAGTTTTGCTTATCATTTCTTGTCGAAAATTAACTGCTTATCATCCTTAGGAAATCACTTACTTATCATTCTCAATCTAGACATATCTTACTGCCTGGATTGCATGAATAGTATACAGACGAAAATTCATATCTTAGCGTATCTGTTACTATAAACTTTGCCTGACATATTCCGTAAATCCCTCCGTAATCTACGAAATCTTTTGTTCTATATATATAGATATTCTATGTAATTAGAATACCATCCGATAGCCGGAAATCATTTCATATCGAAAAATCCTTTATTTGAAAGTACGAAATGGAACTCGTCACTAGTTCGAGTCCCTCGGATTCCGATAACTATTCCGATAGTTATTCCGACAGTTATTCCGATATGGATGTTCACCTGAGCACCAAAAGCAGTGTAACCCGAATGGATTATCATCTTCAATTCTGAATGATTTGGGGATGGGTTCGTAGTCGACTTAATCAATAGAGACAAGAAGAAGTCGATCCCTTCCACCAACCGAATTCACCTCTTGGCAAAGAACCTGAAGCACTTAACGGTGAACCTGTCCGAAACACCATTTTTGAAATGTCCCGTTCTTATTGATTAAAAACGTTCCATATTAATTGATTTCGTTGCGAGGTTTTGACCTCTATATGAGACGTTTTTCAAAGACTGCATTCATTTTTAAAACAAACCATAACCTTTATTTCATAAATAAAGGTTTAAAAAGCTTTACGTAGATTATCAAATAATGATAATCTAAAATATCCTGTTTACACACGACCATTACATAATGGTTTACAATACAAATATGTTACATCGAAATCAGTTTCTTGAATGCAGTTTTTACACAATATCATACAAACATGGACTCCAAATCTTGTCTTTATTTTAGTATGCAACAGCGGAAGCTCTTAATATTCACCTGAGAATAAACATGCTTTAAACGTCAACAAAAATGTTGGTGAGTTATAGGTTTAACTTATATATATCAAATCGTAACAATAGACCACAAGATTTCATATTTCAATACACATCCCATACATAGAGATAAAAATCATTCATATGGTGAACACCTGGTAACCGACATTAACAAGATGCATATATAAGAATATCCCCATCATTCCGGGACACCCTTCGGATATGATATAGATTTCGAAGTACTAAAGCATCCAGTACTTTGGATGGGGTTTGTTAGGCCCAATAGATCTATCTTTAGGATTCGCGTCAATTAGGGTGTCTGTTCCCTAATTCTTAGATTACCAGACTTAATAAAAAGGGGCATATTCAATTTCGATAATTCAACCATAGAATGTAGTTTCACGTACTTGTGTCTATTTTGTAAATCATTTTTAAACCTGCATGTATTCTCATCCCAAAAATATTAGATTTTAAAAGTGGGACTATAACTCACTTTCACAGATTTTTACTTCGTCGGGAAGTAAGACTTGGCCACTGGTTGATTCACGAACCTATAACAATATATACATATATATCAAAGTATGTTCAAAATATATTTACAACACTTTTAATATATTTTGATGTTTTAAGTTTATTAAGTCAGCTGTCCTCGTTAGTAACCTACAACTAGTTGTCCACAGTTAGATGTACAGAAATAAATCGATAAATATTATCTTGAATCAATCCACGACCCAGTGTATACGTATCTCAGTATTGATCACAACTCAAACTATATATATTTTGGAATCAACCTCAACCCTGTATAGCTAACTCCAACATTCACATATAGAGTGTCTATGGTTGTTCCGAAATATATATAGATGTGTCGACATGATAGGTCGAAACATTGTATACGTGTCTATGGTATCTCAAGATTACATAATATACAATACAAGTTTATTAAGTTATGGTTGGAATAGATTTGTTACCAATTTTCACGTAGCTAAAATGAGAAAAATTATCCAATCTTGTTTTACCCATAACTTCTTCATTTTAAATCCGTTTTGAGTGAATCAAATTGCTATGGTTTCATATTGAACTCTATTTTATGAATCTAAACAGAAAAAGTATAGGTTTATAGTCGGAAAAATAAGTTACAAGTCGTTTTTGTAAAGGTAGTCATTTCAGTCGAAAGAACGACGTCTAGATGACCATTTTAGAAAACATACTTCCACTTTGAGTTTAACCATAATTTTTGGATATAGTTTCATGTTCATAATAACAATCATTTTCTCAGAATAACAACTTTTAAATCAAAGTTTATCATAGTTTTTAATTAACTAACCCAAAACAGCCCGCGGTGTTACTACGACGGCGTAAATCCGGTTTTACGGTGTTTTTCGTGTTTCCGGGTTTTAAATCATTAAGTTAGTATATCATATAGATATAGAACATGTGTTTAGTTGATTTTAAAAGTCAAGTTAGAAGGATTAACTTTTGTTTGCGAACAAGTTTAGAATTAACTAAACTATGTTCTAGTGATTACAAGTTTAAACCTTCGAATAAGATAGCTTTATATGTATGAATCGAATGATGTTATGAACATCATTACTACCTTAAGTTCCTTGGATAAACCTACTGGAAAAGAGAAAAATGGATCTAGCTTCAAAGGATCCTTGGATGGCTCGAAGTTCTTGAAGCAGAATCATGACACGAAAACAAGTTCAAGTAAGATCATCACTTGAAATAAGATTGTTATAGTTATAGAAATTGAACCAAAGTTTGAATATGATTATTACCTTGTATTAGAATGATAACCTACTGTAAGAAACAAAGATTTCTTGAGGTTGGATGATCACCTTACAAGATTGGAAGTGAGCTAGCAAACTTGAAAGTATTCTTGATTTTATGTAACTAGAACTTGTAGAATATATGAAGAACACTTAGAACTTGAAGATAGAACTTGAGAGAGATCAATTAGATGAAGAAAATTGAAGAATGAAAGTGTTTGTAGGTGTTTTTGGTCGTTGGTGTATGGATTAGATATAAAGGATATGTAATTTTGTTTTCATGTAAATAAGTCATGAATGATTACTCATATTTTTGTAATTTTATGAGATATTTCATGCTAGTTGCCAAATGATGGTTCCCACATGTGTTAGGTGACTCACATCGGCTGCTAAGAGCTGATCATTGGAGTGTATATACCAATAGTACATACATCTAAAAGCTGTGTATTGTACGAGTACGAATACGGGTGCATACGAGTAGAATTGTTGATGAAACTGAACGAGGATGTAATTGTAAGCATTTTTGTTAAGTAGAAGTATTTTGATAAGTGTATTGAAGTCTTTCAAAAGTGTATAAATACATATTAAAACACTACATGTATATACATTTTAACTGAGTCGTTAAGTCATCGTTAGTCGTTACATGTAAGTGTTGTTTTGAAACCTTTAGGTTAACGATCTTGTTAAATGTTTTTAACCCAATGTTTATAATATCAAATGAGATTTTAAATTATTATATTATCATGATATTATCATGTATGAATATCTCTTAATATGATATATATACATTAAATGTCTTTACAACGATAATCGTTACATATATGTCTCGTTTAAAAAATCATTAAGTTAGTAGTCTTGTTTTTACATATGTAGTTCATTATTAATATACTTAATGATATTTTACTTATCATAGTATCATGTTAACTATATATATATCCATATATATGTCATCATATAGTTTTTACAAGTTTTAACGTTTCGTGAATCACCGGTCAACTTGGGTGGTCAATTGTCTATATGAAACATATTTCAATTAATCAAGTCTTAACAAGTTTGATTGCTTAACATGTTGGAAACATTTAATCATGTAAATATCAATCTCAATTAATATATATAAACATGGAAAAGTTCGAGTCACTACAGTACCTACCCGTTAAATAAATTTCGTCCCGAAATTTTAAGCTGTTGAAGGTGTTGACGAATCTTCTGGAAATAGATGTGGGTATTTCTTCTTCATCTGATCTTCACGCTCCCAGGTGAACTCGGGTCCTCTACGAGCATTTCATCGAACCTTAACAATTGGTATCTTGTTTTGCTTAAGTCTTTTAACCTCACGATCCATTATTTCGACGGGTTCTTCGATGAATTGGAGTTTTTCGTTGATTTGGATTTCATCTAACGGAATAGTGAGATCTTCTTTAGCAAAACATTTCTTCAAATTCGAGACGTGGAAAGTGTTATGTACAGCCGCGAGTTGTTGAGGTAACTCAAGTCGGTAAGCTACTGGTCCGACACGATCAATAATCTTGAATGGTCCAATATACCTTGGATTTAATTTCCCTCGTTTACCAAATCGAACAACGCCTTTCCAAGGTGCAACTTTAAGCATGACCATCTCTCCAATTTCAAATTCTATATCTTTTCTTTTAATGTCAGCGTAGCTCTTTTGTCGACTTTGGGCGGTTTTCAACCGTTGTTGAATTTGGATGATCTTCTCGGTAGTTTCTTGTATAATCTCCGGACCCGTAATCTGTCTATCCCCCACTTCACTCCAACAAATCGGAGACCTGCACTTTCTACCATTAAGTGCTTCAAACGGCACCATCTCAATGCTTGAATGGTAGCTGTTGTTGTAGGAAAATTTGCTAACGGTAGATGTCGATCCCAACTGTTTCCGAAATCAATAACACATGCTCGTAGCATGTCTTCAAGCGTTTGTATCATCCATTCACTCTGCCCATCAGTTTGTGGATGATAGGCAGTACTCATGTCTAGACGAGTTCCTAATGCTTGCTGTAATGTCTGCCAGAATCTTGAAATAAATCTGCCATCCCTATCAGAGATAATAGAGATTGGTATTCCATGTCTGGAGATGACTTCCTTCAAATACAGTCGTGCTAACTTCTCCATCTTGTCATCTTCTCTTATTGGCAGGAAATGTGCTGATTTGGTGAGACGATCAACTATTACCCAAATAGTATCAAAACCACTTGCAGTCCTTGGCAATTTAGTGATGAAATCCATGGTAATGTTTTCCCATTTCCATTCCGGGATTTCGGGTTGTTGAAGTAGACCTGATGGTTTCTGATGCTCAGCTTTGACCTTAGAACACGTCAAACATTCTCCTACGTATTTAGCAACATCGGCTTTCATACCCGGCCACCAAAAATGTTTCTTGAGATCCTTGTACATCTTTCCCGTTCCAGGATGTATTGAGTATCTGGTTTTATGAGCTTCTCTAAGTACCATTTCTCTCATATCTCCAAATTTTGGTACCCAAATCCTTTCAGCCCTATACCGGGTTCCGTCTTCCCGAATATTAAGATGCTTCTCCGATCCTTTGGGTATTTCATCCTTTAAATTTCCATCTTTTAAAACTCCTTGTTGCGCCTCCTTTATTTGAGTAGTAAGGTTATTATGAATCATTATATTCATAGATTTTACTCGAATGGGTTCTCTGTCCTTCCTGCTCAAGGCATCGGCTACCACATTTGCCTTCCCCGGGTGGTAACGAATCTCAAAGTCGTAATCATTCAACAATTCAATCCACCTACGCTGCCTCATATTCAGTTGTTTATGATTAAATATGTGTTGAAGACTTTTGTGGTCGGTATATATAATACTTTTGACCCCATATAAGTAGTGCCTCCAAGTCTTTAATGCAAAAACAACCGCGCCTAATTCCAAATCATGCGTCGTATAATTTTGCTCGTGAATCTTCAATTGTCTAGACGCATAAGCAATCACCTTCGTTCGTTGCATTAATACACAACCGAGACCTTGCTTTGATGCGTCACAATAAATCACAAAATCATCATTCCCTTCAGGCAATGACAATATAGGTGCCGTAGTTAGCTTTTTCTTCAATAACTGAAACGCTTTCTCTTGTTCATCATTCCATTCAAATTTCTTCCCTTTATGCGTTAATGCAGTCAAGGGTTTTGCTATTCTGGAAAAGTCTTGGATGAACCTTCTGTAGTAACCAGCTAGTCCTAAAAGCTGGCGTATGTGTTTCGTAGTTTTCGGGGTTTCCCACTTTACAACAGTTTCTATCTTTGCCGGATCCACCTTAATACCTTCTTTGTTCACTATGTGACCGAGGAATTGAACTTCTTCCAACCAAAATGCACACTTTGAAAACTTAGCGTACAATTCTTCCTTCCTCAATACTTCTAACACCTTTCTTAAATGTTCACCGTGTTCTTGGTCATTCTTTGAGTAAATAAGTATGTCATCAATGAAAACAATGACAAACTTGTCAAGGTATGGTCCACACACTCGGTTCATAAGGTCCATGAACACAGCTGGTGCATTAGTTAAACCAAACGGCATGACCATAAACTCGTAATGACCGTAACGTGTTCTGAAAGCAGTCTTTGGAATATCATCTTCTTTCACCCGCATTTGATGATACCCGGAACGTAAGTCAATCTTTGAATAAACAGACGAGCCTTGTAGTTGATCAAATAAGTCGTCGATTCTCGGTAGTGGGTAGCGGTTCTTGATGGTAAGTTTGTTCAACTCTCGGTAGTCGATACACAACCTGAATGTACCATCTTTCTTCTTGACAAACAAAACAGGAGCTCCCCACGGTGATGTGCTTGGTCGAATGAAACCACGCTCTAAAAGTTCTTGTAATTGGCTTTGCAGTTCTTTCATCTCGCTGGGTGCGAGTCTGTAAGGAGCACGAGCTATTGGTGCAGCTCCTGGTATAAGATCTATTTGAAATTCAACGGATCGATGTGGGGGTAATCCCGGTAATTCTTTCGGAAATACATCGGGAAATTCTTTTGCGACGGGAACATCATTGATGCTCTTTTCTTCAGTTTGTACTTTCTCGACGTGTGCTAGAACAGCATAGCAACCTTTTCTTATTAGTTTTTGTGCCTTCAAATTACTAATAAGATGTAGCTTCGTGTTGCCCTTTTCTCCGTACACCATTAAGGGTTTTCCTTTTTCTCGTATAATGCGAATTGCATTTTTGTAACAAACGATCTCTGCTTTCACTTCTTTCAACCAGTCCATACCGATTATCACATCAAAACTCCCTAACTCTACTGGTATCAAATCAATCTTAAATGTTTCGCTAACCAGTTTAATTTCTCGATTCCGACATATATTATCTGCTGAAATTAATTTACCATTTGCTAATTCGAGTAAAAATTTACTATCCAAAGGCGTCAATGGACAATTTAATTTAGCACAAAAATCTCTACTCATATAGCTTCTATCCGCACCCGAATCAAATAAAACGTAAGCAGATTTATTGTCAATAAGAAACGTACCCGTAACAAGCTCAGGGTCTTCCTGTGCCTCTGCCGCATTAATATTGAAAACTCTTCCGCGGCCTTGTCCATTCGTGTTCTCCTGGTTCGGGCAATTTCTAATAATGTGGCCCGGTTTTCCACATTTATAACAAACTACATTGGCATAACTTGCTCTGACACTACTTGCTCCGCCATTACTCGTTCCGACACCATTTGTTCCTTTCGTTCTATTAACCCCTGGTCCGTAGACCTCACACTTCGCCGCGCTATGACCATTTCTTTTACACTTGTTGCAAAATTTGGTGCAGAACCCCGAGTGATACTTTTCACACCTTTGGCATAGCTGCTTCTGATTGTTATTGTTGTTGCGGTTATTATTGTTGTTGGGATGATTGTTGTAGTTGCTGTTGTTGTTGTTGTTGTTGTTGTTGGGCCGTTTGTTGTAGTTGCGATTGATGTTACGATTGTTGGGATAATTGTTGCGATTATTGTTGTAATTGCTGTTGTTGTTGTATTGGTGATTCTTATCACCGTTTTCCTCCCACTTTCTTTTGACTTGCTTCACATTGGCCTCTTCAGCAGTCTGTTCTTTAATTCTTTCTTCAATCTGGTTCACTAGTTTGTGAGCCATTCTACATGCCTGTTGTATGGAGGCGGGCTCGTGTGAACTTATATCTTCTTGGATTCTTTCCGGTAATCCTTTCACAAACGCGTCGATCTTCTCTTCCTCATCTTCAAATGCTCCCGGACACAATAGGCACAATTCTGTGAATCATCTTTCGTACGTGGTAATATCAAATCCTTGGGTTCGTAACCCTCTAAGTTCTGTCTTGAGCTTATTGACCTCGGTTCTGGGACGGTACTTCTCGTTCATCAAGTGCTTGAATGCTGACCACGGTAGTGCGTACGCATCGTCTTGTCCCACTTGCTCTAGATAGGTATTCCACCATGTTAACGCAGAACCTGTGAAGGTATGCGTAGCGTACTTTACTTTGTCCTCTTCAGTACACTTACTTATGACAAACACCAATTCGACCTTCTCGGTCCACCGTTTCAATCCGATCGGTCCTTCGGTTCCATCAAATTCCAAAGGTTTGCAGGCAGTGAATTCTTTGTAGGTGCATCCTACACGATTTCCTGTACTGCTAGATCCAAGGTTATTGTTGGTATGTAGCGCAGCCTGTACTGTGGCTATGTTTGAAGCTAGAAAAGTACGGAATTCCTCTTCATTCATATTCACGGTGTGTCGAGTAGTCGGTGCCATTTCCTTCAAAATAGTCAAATGGAACAAGTTAATCATACAGAATATTAAGAGTAGTTAATAGTATTTCGTAGCATAATATGAACTCATTTATAAAAGCTTTTTCTTCATATTAGCATTTTATAAGTTTAAATTCGGGTAGTACCTACCCGTTAAGTTCATACTTAGTAGCTAATATACAATTCAACTACTACAATTCTATATGAAAAACTGATTATAATAATATTTCACGTTCAAACTTTTATACAATATTTTACAAACTTACAATACCGCTTATTTTACATAAAGCATGAAATATAGCACACAATAACTTTGATACAAGATAGTTGTGAAGATAATTCTAGCTAGTATACAAGTTGTTCAGCAAAGGCAATAAAGACACGTAATTCATACGTCCAGAAACAAGTCATGCATTCTGGTTTTACTAGGACTACTTCCCATCCTTGGTCTTGTGGAACATAACCGTTATGGCCGTTGATAAGACAGCGTGTTGTAACGTCGTCAAAGGGACGAGGGTTACGTAATGTCCAACAGTCCCGTAACAATCTAAAAACCTCATTTCTTACCCCAATTACCGACTCCGTCACTTGTGGGAACGTTTTGTTTAATAGTTGTAGGCCGATGTTCTTGTTCTCACTTTGGTGAGAAGCGAACATTACTAATCCGTAAGCATAACATGCTTCTTTATGTTGCATGTTAGCCGCTTTTTCTAAATCACGAAGTCCAATATTCGGATATATTGAGTCAAAATAATTTCTTAACCCATTGCGTAAAATAGCATTTGGGTTCCCCGCAATATATGCGTCAAAGTAAACACATCGTAACTTATGGATTTCCCAATGTGATATCCCCCATCTTTCGAACGAAAGCCTTTTATAAACCAAGGCATTCTTGGAACGTTCTTCGAATGTCTTACAAACTGATCTCGCCTTAAATAGTTGTGCCGAAGAATTCTGACCGACTCTAGACAAGATTTCATCAATCATGTCTCCGGGTAGGTCTCTTAAAATATTGGGTTGTCTATCCATTTTGTGTTTTTATACTGTAAAATAGACAAGAGTTAGATTCATAAAAAAATACTTATTAATACAAGCAATTTTTACATATATCATAAAGCATAAGCACACTATATTACATATATTACACCACACGAATACAACTATCTTATTCCGACTCGCTTGTTTCTTCTTCTTCGGTTTTGGTTCGTTTTGCCAAGTTTCTAGGGATATATGATGTTCCCCTAATACGAGCCGTCGTTATCCACATTGGTTTAGAAAAACCTGGTGGTTTAGAGGTTCCCGGGTCATTATTACAACTTAAGGACTTCGGGGGTTGACGATACATATAAAGTTCATCGGGGTTGGAATTAGATTTCTCTATTTTTATGCCCTTTCCCTTATTATTTTCTTTTGCCTTTTTAAATTCAATTGGGGTAATTTCTATAACATCATCGGAATTCTCGTCGGAATCCGATTCATCGGAGAATTGGTAATCCTCCCAATATTTTGCTTCCTTAGCGGAAACACCATTGACCATAATTAACCTTGGTCGGTTGGTTGAGGATTTTCTTTTACTTAACCGTTTTATTATTTCCCCCACCGGTTCTATTTCTTCATCCGGTTCCGATTCTTCTTCCGGTTCCGATTCTTCTTCTGGTTCCGACTCTTCTTCAGGTTCCTCTTCGGGAACTTGTGAATCAGTCCACGAATCATTCCAATTTACATTTGACTCTTCATTATTATTAGGTGAGTCAATGGGACTTGTTCTAGAGGTAGACATCTATCACATAATATCAAACGCGTTAAGAGATTAATATATCACATAATATTCACATGTTAAAAATATATAGTTTCCAACAAAATTTGTTAAGCAATCATTTTTCAAGTAAACACGGTTGAAGTCCAGACTCACTAATGCATCCTAACAAACTCGATAAGACACACTAATGCAAAATTCTGGTTCTCTAAGACCAACGCTCGGATACGAACTGAAATGTCCCGTTCTTATTGATTAAAAACGTTCCATATTAATTGATTTCGTTGCGAGGTTTTGACCTCTATATGAGACATTTTTCAAAGACTGCATTCATTTTTAAAACAAACCATAACCTTTATTTCATAAATAAAGATTTAAAAAGCTTTACGTAGATTATCAAATAATGATAATCTAAAATATCATGTTTACACACGACCATTACATAATGGTTTACAATACAAATATGTTACATCGAAATCAGTTTCTTGAATGCAGTTTTTACACAATATCATACAAACATGGACTCCAAATCTTGTCTTTATTTTAGTATGCAACAGCGGAAGCTCTTAATATTCACCTGAGAATAAACATGCTTTAAACGTCAACAAAAATGTTGGTGAGTTATAGGTTTAACTTATATATATCAAATCGTAACAATAGACCACAAGATTTCATATTTCAATACACATCCCATACATAGAGATAAAAATCATTCATATGGTGAACACCTGGTAACCGACATTAACAAGATGTATATATAAGAATATCCCCATCATTCCGGGACACCCTTCGGATATGATATAGATTTCGAAGTACTAAAGCATCCGGTACTTTGGATGGGGTTTGTTAGGCCCAATAGATCTATCTTTAGGATTCGCGTCAATTAGGGTGTCTGTTCCCTAATTCTTAGATTACCAGACTTAATAAAAAGGGGCATATTCGATTTCGATAATTCAACCATAGAATGTAGTTTCACGTACTTGTGTCTATTTTGTAAATCATTTATAAAACCTGCATGTATTCTCATCCCAAAAATATTAGATTTTAAAAGTGGGACTATAACTCACTTTCACAGATTTTTACTTCGTCGGGAAGTAAGACTTGGCCACTGGTTGATTCACGAACCTATAACAATATATACATATATATCAAAGTATGTTCAAAATATATTTACAACACTTTTAATATATTTTGATGTTTTAAGTTTATTAAGTCAGCTGTCCTCGTTAGTAACCTACAACTAGTTGTCCACAGTTAGATGTACAGAAATAAATCGATAAATATTATCTTGAATCAATCCACGACCCAGTGTATACGTATCTCAGTATTGATCACAACTCAAACTATATATATTTTGGAATCAACCTCAACCCTGTATAGCTAACTCCAACATTCACATATAGAGTGTCTATGGTTGTTCCGAAATATATATAGATGTGTCGACATGATAGGTCGAAACATTGTATACGTGTCTATGGTATCTCAAGATTACATAATATACAATACAAGTTTATTAAGTTATGGTTGGAATAGATTTGTTACCAATTTTCACGTAGCTAAAATGAGAAAAATTATCCAATCTTGTTTTACCCATAACTTCTTCATTTTAAATCCGTTTTGAGTGAATCAAATTGCTATGGTTTCATATTGAACTCTATTTTATGAATCTAAACAGAAAAAGTATAGGTTTATAGTCGGAAAAATAAGTTACAAGTCATTTTTGTAAAGGTAGTCATTTCAGTCGAAAGAACGACGTCTAGATGACCATTTTAGAAAACATACTTCCACTTTGAGTTTAACCATAATTTTTGGATATAGTTTCATGTTCATAATAACAATCATTTTCTCAGAATAACAACTTTTAAATCAAAGTTTATCATAGTTTTTAATTAACTAACCCAAAACAGCCCGCGGTGTTACTACGACGGCGTAAATCCGGTTTTACGGTATTTTTCGTGTTTCCAGGTTTTAAATCATTAAGTTATCATATCATATAGATATAGAACATGTGTTTAGTTGATTTTAAAAGTCAAGTTAGAAGGATTAACTTTTGTTTGCGAACATGTTTAGAATTAACTAAACTATGTTATAGTGATTACAAGTTTAAACCTTCGAATAAGATAGCTTTATATGTATGAATCGAATGATGTTATGAACATCATTACTACCTTAAGTTCCTTGGATAAACCTACTGGAAAAGAGAAAAATGGATCTAGCTTCAAAGGATCCTTGGATGGCTCGAAGTTCTTGAAGCAGAATCATGACACGAAAACAAGTTCAAGTAAGATCATCACTTGAAATAAGATTGTTATAGTTATAGAAATTGAACCAAAGTTTGAATATGATTATTACCTTGTATTAGAATGATAACCTACTGTAAGAAACAAAGATTTCTTGAGGTTGTATGATCACCTTACAAGATTGGAAGTGAGCTAGCAAACTTGAAAGTATTCTTGATTTTATGTAACTAGAACTTGTAGAATATATGAAGAACACTTAGAACTTGAAGATAGAACTTGAGAGAGATCAATTATATGAAGAAAATTGAAGAATGAAAGTGTTTGTAGGTGTTTTTGGTCGTTGGTGTATGGATTAGATATAAAGGATATGTAATTTTGTTTTCATGTAAATAAGTCATGAATGATTACTCATATTTTTGTAATTTTATGAGATATTTCATGCTAGTTGCCAAATGATGGTTCCCACATGTGTTAGGTGACTCACATGGGCTACTAAGAGCTGATCATTGGAGTGTATATACCAATAGTACATACATCTAAAAGCTGTGTATTGTACGAGTACGAATACGGGTGCATACGAGTAGAATTGTTGATGAAACTGAACGAGGATGTAATTGTAAGCATTTTTGTTAAGTAGAAGTATTTTGATAAGTGTATTGAAGTCTTTCAAAAGTGTATAAATACATATTAAAACACTACATGTATATACATTTTAACTGAGTCGTTAAGTCATCGTTAGTCGTTACATGTAAGTGTTGTTTTTTGAAACCTTTAGGTTAACGATCTTGTTAAATGTTTTTAACCCAATGTTTATAATATCAAATGAGATTTTAAATTATTATATTATCATGATATTATCATGTATGAATATCTCTTAATATGATATATATACATTAAATGTCTTTACAACGATAATCGTTACATATATGTCTCGTTTAAAAAATCATTAAGTTAGTAGTCTTATTTTTACATATGTAGTTCATTATTAATATACTTAATGATATGTTTACTTATCATAGTATCATGTTAACTATATATATATCCATATATATGTCATCATATAGTTTTTACAAGTTTTAACGTTTCGTGAATCACCGGTCAACTTGGGTGGTCAATTGTCTATATGAAACATATTTCAATTAATCAAGTCTTAACAAGTTTGATTGCTTAACATGTTGGAAACATTTAATCATGTAAATATCAATCTCAATTAATATATATAAACATGGAAAAGTTCGGGTCACTACAATTTTCACCCTCATTTCCAGAATATCTCGCAACGATTACATAATATCTAAAATTCTAAACCTTATTCATCCGCTCGTTCTGACCGACAATCATCCCGGAATAATAGAAGAAGTCAACAAACTTCGCGCTCAAGTAATCAATTTGGAGAATATGGTGCAAAATTTACCAGCTTCCGCAACATCATCGGCACCAACAGTACCATCAGTAACAGCACCAGTACCATCAACAATCCATGCCTCAACATCTCATTCTGTACCTCGAGTATAATCATCGTTCTACGTATCGTTCTATATCAATTATCTTCGTTCTTCATGGCGATTATGTAATCTCTAATGTTTTAGAGATTATGTATTCTAGTTCTAACAATAAATCAGATGAGATTAATATCATATTAACTCATTAAATCCATGATTACATCTGAAGAAAATATATATGTGTATATATTTTCATAAAGGTTATAATTAAAAACTCTATTGTACAAACTGTTAATGATGAGAATATTTTAACGGGTAGGTAATACCCGAGAAATATTTAGATTTCACATTAATAAGTTACACTATACATTCTTCAAATCTGATTCAACATTCATTTACTATCCTACTTACATCTACAGAGATACAAATCCGTTCACCGCAGAATAACCATTTTCATTCAATTTCGTATTTGGATTTTGACCTATCAGAATCCAACAAGTGGCATAATGAAGAAAACATTGGACAAAAAAAAATTTGTTAGAAACAAACAAATTAACTATGAGAAATTTTGTTAAAAATCCACGCTAACTGTTCCTAGCTAACTGATTACATTTTATTTATCGCAATTTATATTCTCGCAATTTTATTTTTCGTCATTTAATTTCTGTTATTTATTTTACGCACTTTAAATATCGGGACACGTATACAAGGTTTTGACATATCATATCGACGCATCTATATATATTATTTGGAATAACCATAGACACTCTATATGCAGTAATGCTTGAGTTAGCTATACAGGGTTGAGGTTGATTCTACAATAATATATATACTTTGAGTTGTGATCGAGTATGAGACATGTATACAATGGGTCACGATACGTATTAATTAATTCGAATATTATATATGAATTATTGAATTACGAACTATGGACTACCAACATTGGACAATTAAAAATGAATTAAAATATTGATTATAACATATGAAACTAAACAAATCTTCAAGTTTGCCACTTGATTTCATCTTAAACCTCATTTGTATCTTGACAATTCCAATCTGCGTTCAAACCTTTCACGAATCTTGAAAACACCTCAATCGAGAGGATGATCCAACCACACGTTATCTACGAAAAGAAGGACTTATGCATATAGTCATGCACCTGGAAAACTCTTGGAACCTAAGTCGAAGTTTAAAACGAATTTATGATTCCTTGGCGTTGATATTACCAAAAATAACTTTACAATCCCTTTTCAAATTAGGCAATTTTGTCACAGCTCCAGCAAATCAACTTCAACTTTTCGTTCGAAACAACCTTATTATAACCTTGATATATATGCGTGCCCTTTTATTGTTACAGGGGAACCGTTTATATCCCACCACATTAACAGTAAACTTACCAGCAACTTCATCACTCATTAACTTAAGTGTCTCCGAAAAACCATTATTTTTGTTTATTAAAACCCTATCATATACTCATCCGCATATTGTAACGAGAATTGTCATACCAATTATTGAGAATTAGCAATCAGTATCTTGAATCTTGCAGCGTTTCTACATCAATAGTTATATGTATACATATAACATTTATCTCTTAGAATTATGAACTTTCCTTCTGAAATTCTGAAAAGCACCCAGTCTACGAGCCAATACTTCAAAGTTTGAAAAAGCTGAATGAAGCAGCAGAAACTGCAGACAATCGTAAAAAGTTTGATGATAAAGAACAGTATGTTGGTAAAACTCAGAAAAGTTGGAATTGGAAAACGGATTGAGCAAATTATGAAGGAGATTGTGAACAAATCACAAAGACTAAACCCGCCTTCAAAGAATCCAAATGATTCAGTATTTGTTGAAGTCATTATCGAATACCTTTCTCCTGATTCTAAACCTTTATGGACAAATCTTATTCATCATCCATTGATATTAGAAATTCCAAGATATCATCGTATCTTTCATTATAAATATCTTCGATATTTCTGAAGATATTTTCATAGCTATTTTTATCTAAAATCATTTATCTCTTCGGGATATCTGTGTTACATCAGAAAGGAAACTATTTTAGTTTCTAAATTCTGAAAAATTCGAATTTAAAATATGAATGTTTTTAAAGTAGTGTTGGGAACTGAAGCATGAGTTAGTATAATATAATGACACTTGATCAACGTGATTATATTACAGTAAGTCATGCTGAGTTTCTAAATGGAACGTGATGATTCACAGACCATAACATCATCATGTGTCATGTTACATGACTCTTACATTCTATCTAATATATAAACATATCAAGAACATAATTTCTTGATAGTTTTATCTTTTCTCTTGAATTCTGGTTATTTAATCAATCAAAATCGTGCTATTACAATCTCTCCTAGAACATTAGTCAGGTTCATTCGAAACTCCATACCTACGAATTCTGGACCATTACTTGCGAGGAGAAAACAAAAGAATAAAGCTTCGAAATAGAAATGGAAGTATAAATCGCGGTTAATAGGAGTGAGCATTAACTGTGGATGACAATGATTATAGAAGACAGAAACAGGGACTCTGAAATATAAGGAAAAATATAAAGCCCGACGACAACACATAAATTACAAACCGTGTATATCAATACGTATTGCGACATAAATACACGGGAGAATTAAAAACACTATAACCCCAAGGTAATAGTAAAAGTAAATAAAATCCTCCGGTGGTAGATGAAAAAGAAGAATATGACAGATATGAAAGTTAGGAGTATATCAAGAATCAGAACTGGATGGAACATGTTGACGAATGCTTTAAAATATGAATTAAGAGAGAAAGAATAGAAGATATGAGTTATGAAAATAAGGAAACGAAGAGGGTGAATTTATAGTGGAAATATCAGACAAAGAAATTGAGGCAGATTATAGCATTTAATCAAAATTTCTTTAATCAGATCTTTTATGGACTACGAAGATTTTCTTTAAATTCCTTGAATCCCGGAAATCAATCGTGACTACGTCACCAGTTAAGACGAACCTTCATTTACTCATTTCACTCTTTTGTGATAGCTTCACTCGTACTCTTCACAAAATCAAATTGTTTTACCCATATTACTCATTAATGATAAAACTCTAACTTTTAGCTCGTATACGTCATGAAAACATGCTTATTGTCAGCCATGACGATCCCAATCAAATTTAGGGACGAAATTTCTTTAACGGGTAGGTACTGTGATGACCGAGAAACTTCCGACCAAATTTAAACTAAATCCTTTAATGATTTCGACATGATAAGCAAAGTCTGTAAAGTTGACTCTTAAAATTTTGGAACTGTTTACATGAATTCAATTGAACCGCGACCAATTTCAACGATTCACGAACAACTAATTTGTAAATAGATATATATAATTTTATTTGAAATAATATATGATTTAATTATTGGAAATAAATATATAAAATAATATCAGTATATTTAATATTATTAATTGAATATATAATATATAGATATATATATATATATATATATATATATATATATATATATATATATATATATATATATATATATATATATATATATATATATATATATATATATATATATATATGTATATTATAAAATGAAATATTATATATTATAATTGTTATAATCAATGTTGAAAAATAATAATAATATATAATTATTATTATTTAAAGAGTATATATATATAAATAAATTATATAGAATATATATTTTGTGATTTCGAAGTTATTTAATAAACGACAGTAACGCTCAATTGTCATTCGATAGATAGTAAACGAGTTAAAAAGGAATTTATGTGAATTTTAAAATAAACGGTAATCCGAAAATGGGTTTTATAAATTATAGGCATAGTAAAAATGTATTTAGGAGCTATTTATTAAATTTTAAAACTTTTGATATTTTACTTGGGGTTGGGAGTGAATAATTAATGTAATTTCTATTTATTAGTTGATGCAAGAATTTTATACCATAATGACCAAAATAAATAAAACTATTTAATTTAAAAATATGGAATTTTTCCGAAGACTTTTTATCCACCAATGATTAACAACGGGGTACAAAACTCAGTCCGTGACAAAATGTCGGCAGAATAATTAGTGATGGCTTTTAGAATTAAACGTGTGTTTAGTGCTTTTGTCTTCCATCACTACCATCTCACAATTATGTTAATATGATTATTATATTAAATTATTACATCCACTACCACTCTTTCTCTGCATATATAGATATATATATATATACCTGAACCCAGTTACATGAAATTGTCATCACCATATTACCACTTGATCTTTTTATTTTCTATAAATATATATATATATATATATATATATATATATATATATATATATATATATATATATATATATATATATATATATATATATATATATATATATATATATATATATATATATATATACACACATTTAATATAGATATACATATTCATATGCATAACATAAAGCACGCAACTTTCGTCTCTCTTACTAAACCATCGGGTTGCACCACAACAATCATACTTTCTTTGAACCAACACTATCAGGAATCACCTTAACCCGTCGCCCTCAAACCCCAAACCCATAATTGTTTTCGTTTTAATCTTCAACCAAACACCCATTCGTTCTTATTGCTAATATAGACCCAATAACACCATCCTTTTTGTTTCTTTGATCAACGAATATCTTAACATAAACATCCTTCTTGTTCGTCACATCTACATAACATCATCGATCAACAACATCTTTGATCTTCCTGTTTTACTATTGCAGAAACCACCCCAACCATCGTGATTAGATGGCTACATATTACTATTCTGTCTTAATCAAATCACCTCCATCGAACTACAACTGTTGCGTCTATTTTATTTCGGTTCAAACGAGCTTCAACCACAATAACGTGTGCAAACTTTTCTGTTTACACAGCCACCAACACCCACTACTACTGGTATGTATTGTTGATGTTCCTTTCTGTTATCTATCTCGAACTACCATCAAAACCCCATCCATCGCTACTAATATACTGCAACAACCGAAGTAATCACCAAAATGACACCATAACCCTGAGGTTTCCTTTTCTTGTATCGATTAAACCTACAACCCCACTTGCATTTTTTCCTGTCAAGTCCATTACAACCACCACAGAACCATTCTTCGTCGAAACCCACTTGATGAACCCGTTATCTACCACAATCACTGTTGCTCGTTTTTCTTTTCTGGTTTCGACCCTTCATCAAGGAACATGTTAATAGGGAGTTTTAGTTGCAACCTGCAACAACACCAACAACGAGCTACCACTTCAAATGTTTTCCTGTTTTGATTCGTTCTCAACACCACCATAATCAACTAACAAACAATCGTCTCCACCACTTCACCACAGTCAAACCGCCACCACTAAACAATCGTTCATCACCCTAGCTCCACCGGTCACTACCTAGAACAACCACCTTCACCGCTAACCTCCATGCTTTTCTCTCTCTCTCTCCCTCCTTCCTCTCTCTCTTCGTGAACCCAGTTAACTGCTACTGCTATATTTTTTTTTCCCGAAGCTACCACACACAAATTTATAATTGATACTCCAATTCCAATTTAAAAATCCCCACTTGCTTTAAAGATATGTATGTACACTTTATGTATATATATTTGATATGTTAAAAAAGAGGAAGATAGCGACTGGCGAATTATTAATTCCCCACGAAATCAGTTACAAGTTTTCATACAAAAGGGATTAATGAAATTGATACTTGGGTCGTGAGTTTTGTGTGGTTAAAGGGCCGGTTGCATTTTTTTTTTAATATGGGTTCTATTATATTTAAATGGACTATTTATCTCATGGACTTTTAATGGACTTCATTAGTTGTAAAATTAGTTGAACGGGTTATTTAGTTCGGATTCGGGATTCAAAACAGAATATAGAAAACGGAGCAATGGTTAAGGGTGTTGTGGAGTTTTGAGAGGTCGCGGGTTCGAGCCCGGGCATGGGCAGTTATATTTTTTTTGGAAACTCTTTGTGAGGTAGTCCTCTCACTATTATTTATTATTTATTATTATTATTATTATTATTTTTATTATTATTATTATTATTATTATTATTATTATTATTATTATTATTATTATTATTATTATTATTATTATTATTATTATAGTTAGTATTATAATTATTATTATTATTACCATACTTATAAGTATTATAATTATTATTATCATTAGTATTGCTAGTATTGTTATAAGTATTAGTTATATAACTATTATTACTAATTTTACCATTTAGTATTATTCTCATTTTTTTATGATTATGATTATTATTATTATAATTATTATGAAAATAATATAACTTATTATTGTTTTCATAAATAATAGCGTTAGTATCATTTTTTAGTACTATTATTATTATTATTATTATTATTATTATTATTATTATTATTATTATTATTATTATTATTATTATTATTATTATTATTATTATTATTATTATTATTATTATTATTAGTAATATAAGTATTATTAAAAATATTATCATTATTATTATTAATATAATTACTAATATTGTTATTATTAAACATATTATCATTATTATCATTCTTACTAAAATTATTATTTTGATCACTAAAACTATAAATATTTTCACAAATAGATACTTTTATATAAAAATACATTACGCTATATTTTTAAAAAGATATTAGTTAAGTTATATCAATTAATATATAAATATATACTAAACCTTAATATACAGTTTTTATTATTAATGATAAGTAATAGTAATATATAAAACATATAAACTAAATATATTAAATTTATCTAAATAACGTATAGTATAACAAGTATATTATTAATAACAAAATATATATATAATTGTTCGATTATGATTATATGTGTTAATATATATATAAATGATATAGGTTCTTGAATCCGAGGCCAACCCTGCATTGTTCAGTATCGTCGTATAAATATTTTTACTACAAAATATCGTATTGTGAGTTTCATTTGCTCCCTTTTTAAATGCTTTTGCAATATATATTTTTGGGACTGAGAATACATGCGCTACTTTTATAACTGTTTTACGAAATAGACACAAGTACTTGAAACTACATTCTATGGTTGGATTATTATACCGGATATTACCCTTTTTAGCTTGGTAGCCTAAGAATTTGAGAACAGACCCCAAATTGACGCGAATCCTAATGATAGATCTATCGGGCCTAACAAACCCCATCCAGGTTATGGATGCTTTAGTACTTCGATTTTATATACAGATGAGTGTACCTGTATATTTGGGGATATTCTAGATGCATTTGTTAATGTCGGTTACCAGGTGTTCACCATATGAATGATTTTTAATTCGCAGGTTATGCGTACTATTTTGTTACACAGGTTATGTGTAATATAAAAATGAAATCTTGTGGTCTATTAAAATTATGGAAATGATTGATTATGATAAACCTATGAACTCACCAACCTTTTGGTTGACACTTGAAAGCATATTTATTCTCAGGTTTGAAAGAAATCTTCCGATGTCTATTTGCTCATTTTAAAGATATTACATGGAGTCGCTCATGGCATACTTGGGACAGTACCTCGCAATGGGACCAAATGTTGATGACTTCGTCCAGATGGATTAGGACGGGTCGCTTCAGGTTTGCCTAAGATGTTTTAGGCGGATGCGGTTAATACATTGGCTTATTTGATTAATAGGGGGCCCTCAACATCATTGGGTTTCCGAATTCCCGGGGAAGAATGGCTAGGTAAAAGAGTTAGTTATGATCATCTTAGAATCTTTGAGTGTAATGTTTATGTGAAAATCAAAGATATTGATAAAGATAAACTTGAAGGTAAGTCAAAGAAGTACGTTGAGTCACTAAATCATGTCACTAAATCTTGACCATGATCTATTAACCCTCAACTATTAAAGTAGAAGATAAAACCATGTCACTAAATCTTGACCATGACCTATTAACCCTAAAAACATGAATAACAGGTACAAAATTGCTTCAGTCACTGTCAAACTCCCTGTGGAGAAATTTGATCTCCCCTTCTGGAAAATATGCCTCCCATCCGAGACATATGCCTCCCTCAAGGGAGATCACCTTCGCAAAATATTTCAACTAAAAGCACATTCTAGGAAAGTAACCTTCTAGTCCGGGAGCACCCCTTCAGGTGATGTTTGTACTATATTTTTAACACATATGTTCCTTTAATATAATCTAAATATAATCTAAATCACTACTAGAAGAATACAACGAATTCTTAATGCGGTGTGCCGCCTAAAAACCTCAAAACCAACTTGACATGTTTCTCAGGTTTATATTCTCTGGTTTCACCGCTTCTTCTAAGCGACATTTGAGAATTTAGTTACACTTCTTTTGTAGGCACCTGAGAAGATATAAACAAGATTACCCTAAATACAGATTCTAAAACGTAGTTAAAAATTTTGTTATCACAACAGACCACTTGGCGGAAGCTGACATATAGAGAGCTATAGAGATGCAAAAGTGATGTTCTATGCGAAATAGAAGTTACCGGGAGGTATATTGTGTTCAGAATAAAACTTATGATTATCTAGTATTATGCAACACTTTTTATGCTTTTTAAAATTGTATTGTTTTATTTATTGACAATTGAAATTTTTTATTTAGTTGGTTACTATGTTCGAACTTTGCCTCCACTTTCATTTTTCCCATTCGAGTTTGCTAATGTCATCATGACATTAGCATTTTTTTTCTTTCTTTTTTTTTTTCTCTTATTTTTTCTTTTTCTTTTCTTTTATTTTAACCTAAGTTTTTTTAATTTTTATTTTCATCTTTTTTTAGCATAAAACTTATTTTTATTCTTCTTTCGAATTTTTACTTCTTTTTTAGCATGAAGTATTTTCTATTAGGTCTTTATATGTATAAACACCTACGTGCCACTAAAGGGTCATTGGCCGGATGGTATCATGGTGATCTTTTAACCAAGAGGTTGAGGGTTCAAGTACTATTGTCGACATATTTCGTGGATTATTGTAAATATTTGTATAAAGTGTGTGTGAGTTTTCCATTAACTTTTATTTAGATACTTTTAGTGTCTAATTTGATATTTAATGAATTGATAAATGATAGTATGGACATGCCTCACCTCATTAACTATATTAATCACGGTTTTTTTTTTTTTTTTTTTAAACACGGATAAGAGTACTAAATTAGAATTGTGACTGATATTCATGCTCTAATAAAATATGGTCCAAAATGTCACAAAATGTAGAAACGTGGACGACTCCAATGAGATGGATCAAGGTTCTTGTACCGACTTAATTATATTGATTAATCAACAAGAACTAATTGAATATTTGAAACATGACCAACGAACAGAAATTAAATTTTATGTATGTTTT
Source organism: Rutidosis leptorrhynchoides (assembly GCF_046630445.1). NCBI lineage: Eukaryota > Viridiplantae > Streptophyta > Magnoliopsida > Asterales > Asteraceae > Rutidosis > Rutidosis leptorrhynchoides. Next base: position 574,814,815 of record NC_092335.1, read on the forward strand.
CATTTTATGTAACTTTCATCAAACATTATATAACACAAAAAGATTATTTACAATCAAAATTGTGAAGAAAAAAAAAAAAAAGTAACTTAGAACTATTAAATTGAGACAGAAAAAAATAACTATTTTTATTTTAGGATTAAGGATCCTTTCTAATAACCCAGATCTCAGATAAACATAATAAGTTGTAATGTTTTAGATGAACTTTAGCTTTTAGAAATCAAAGTGTTCAAGCGGTGGTAGTGGTTAGGAGCTAAAGGTATGTTTCATAGTTACTGAATTTTAAATAATTAATTATCAGTTAGGGTAATATAGGAAGATTATTTAAATTAGTGTGGATCGATCAAAATCTAATGTGTTAAGATCACCTCCTCTCCGTAGTAAACAATAATAAAGGAAGCTTATTTAAACTTGACTCGTTTATTAACCAATGATTAATTGGTCCGGGGTTTATTACCCCCTTCGACGTCAATTTTAATTGGTAATGCGTCGTCAAACGTCTTATCTTACAAGTTCAAAAATTGGTCGGAAAAAGAAGTTTGTATTGACACGATAAATGGTAAGGTTGATAGATTGAGGACTATATTTTCTTTTTGTTAGTTTGGTGGTTTTATTATTAGTTTAATAGATTGTTTAGGTGATTCTTGTTTGTAGGGGTTGATTTTTGCGATTGGTCTTGAGATTGCTTCTCTTTTGTTAGAAGCTGTTTTGTTGTTATTTTTTCAGTATAGTTCAGTTGTAGATAGCGTTCACTCTTTTTTATCTTTGGAGTTTTGTTTTTAGTTTCAAGTCTAGTCGCGAATTCTCTCTTTTTTATTTTGGAGTTTTGTTTTTAGTTTCGAGTCTAGTCGTGAATCGGTTGTAATTTTTGTTAGGCTCTTAATTTCAACTTGTCTTGTGATGAATTTGCCTTTCTTATATAGTTCACCTTATTTTTGCCAAAAAGAAAACATATCTATTTATCTACTCACAAATACACAAATAATGTAATAGGACCAATAATTTAAAAATAACCGAAGGTTCTAATCCCTTTGTCTTTAGTATAAAGATGCGTGCAGTAAAGTTGTAATATCATACGCGTTTTTTGGCATGTTCTAGTTTTTTGTTCGTAAAGTTGTAATTTAACAGTAAACTTTCATAAAGAAAAAAAAAAAAACTTTATTTCATCGTGTAATTCATCTTTCAACCATAACATAACAATTATTTCAAAGCAAATTAACAATCAAAAACCACGTATGCCAAAACATTTTCTTCAAGTGCAAGCTGGCAACGGCGATCCACATAAGCACCGATTATGAAAATACTCAAAAGTAGTGAAACTTTGTAAATCACCCCCTTGAGGAATCTGTCCACACAACCGATTATAACTAACATTCAGATATTGCAAATTTAACCCGGTCAACATTGTCGGCAAACTCCCAAATATCTTGTTATGATTCAAATCTAACGATGTCAAACTAGACGGAAACACCACATCCGTTAGATTAAACATAAAACTATTTCTCGAAAAATCGACAATTTGAATTGTCTTGTTTGATCCAAAAAACATACTTAAATCTCCCGTGAGATTGTTTCTTGAAAAATCAATCACGGTGAAATTTAAGTACCCAAGTGATTTGGGTACTGTTCCAGTGAGGTGATTATGTGAAAGATATAAATCTGGGACGTTTCCTGTAAACGTCCCAAAAGAGTCCGGAATGACCCCTGTTAATTTATTTCTATCTAAATGTAGCGCGCCAAGATTTGTTAACTTTGAGAGCTCGGGTGGGATGGACCCGGTTAGATCATTGAACGATAAATCGAGAAAATTTAAGCTCGTAAGTTGGCTAAGGAAAGACGGGACGGGCCCGGATAAATTGGTCCAACTAAGTCGTAACATTTTGAGTTGTGTGAGTTTTGTGATCTCTTTTGGGATTTCGCCCGTGAGATTCGTGATGTGTCGAAAGACTAGGGTTTGAAGGAATGGGAGATCGCCAACTTGTTTCGGGATTTGACCCGAAATGTTGGCTTGAAAGATTGTGAGTGATATGATACGACTAGTGTTTAAGTCGCATTCAACATCATACCATTGGCAACAATCTAATGTTTTTTGCCAAGAGGCTAAATGGTAAGGGTTTCCTAAGGCTTTTTTGATTTGGAAAAGGACTTTTTCGTCATTTTTGTTGCAAGTTTGGCAGAGAGAGGGAGTGGGGAGAGAGAGAAAGATGAGAAGTGAGATTATTGTAATGGTGAAGAGTGGTGGTGTTGTCTTCATTTTTGTTGTTGTGTGGTTTTTTGGTTTTGGATTTGCATGTCTATTTATAGATTTTGGAGAGGCAAAATAGATATTGGCTTCTATTGTTTTGTAGATTTTGGTGGGTTTTTTGTTTTTTTAAATTTTTTTATTTCTAATTAAACCGTCTTTTAAAATAAGTTGTAATTGTAACTATTTGTTAATAATAACATCAAAAAGACTGTTATTTGTGTAATTTATGTATTTGAATCTATGGGTTCATTTAGATCTACAAGTTTGCTTCCGTTGACAAAATTCATAGGAGTTTATTTGACAAAATGTATAAGCAATTTTCAAAAATAATGTTAGGCGTACAATATGAAAAGATGTTACGTCAGTCTGATACATTCATTAAAATTGCGCATTAAAATTTTATATATACATAATGTATAATTTTGATGAATTTAATGAAAAATATATATTATATACATATCAGTACTACTCTATATATATTAATCATAATATTAAGTAACCATATCTTCGTATTAGGATTTTTATCACTTCAACTGTTTTACATGTTTGTATACAAATAAGCTACATTTTATCTTTCTAAAATAAAACTTCACTTCAGCAAAAATAAGTTACCAAATGCTCATATAGATCATTGTTGTTATACGTGTTGGTGATTTTAGCATGATCCAACTTATCATTTTAGTGATTGAATTACTAAGTTGAAAGTGTTTTCGAACCATTGATACGTTACATGAATTCGGAGAGTGTGAAGTACACGTTCATAAAACGTGAGGTGGTTTGAGGTTTCTTTTGGACTTGAAAATAATGTTTGGAACTTAAGAAATGCGAATTGGACTTGAAAGAATGCGAAACGCGACTTGAAAGGCTAAACACACTTGAAATAAGCTAAAGCAAAAATTTGGTGTGCAGTAGCTTTAAGCCGCGGCGCGGCTCCTGGGCCCGCGGCGCTGCTTAAGGCATGATTTTCAAGTCGAGCGTTTTTGCATGTTTTGAAGTCTGGTCCTTTGTTAGCCCGCGGCGCGGCTCTTAGGCCCGCGGCGCGGCGTAACTCTAAGTCGCTGAAAAGGCGTCTTTTCAATCCAAAAGGCACAACCGAACCCCAAACGTTTGGGGTTGTTCCAGGGCATTTTAACTGCGTTTTACATGTTTTTAGACCATTTTTAGTCTAAATACATAAACATTAACTTCCAAGTCACTAATGGATATGAATAAAAGGTTGTGACTTTTCAAGAAATCTTTTGACCCATTATAAATACACTCTTTGTGTATTTGAAAAAGGTTCCAGAATTTTTAACCTTTGTACACACTTTCAACTTAAACAATTAGAAGATAAATCTCTGCATTTGTTTTGATTGTTTTCTTTTAGCCAAGACAACAATCTAGTCTTTGTCTTATCCCAATCGAAACTTCGTGTAACCCGTGGCTAATTGGGTCGAAATATTGGATTAGGAAAGTGTTCACACGATTCAAAGATCAATCCGGAGTGGGTTCCGTTTCAGGCACGAAGATTGCTTACAATCCAAGTTCATAAAATTCTAATCGAATATTTGGATCACCATGTCCGGTGAAACGGTGAAAGAAATGACTTCAAGGTTTGCAAAATTGGAGAAATTTGAAGGAGCAGATTTTAGGAGATGGCAAAAGAAGATGCAATTTCTTTTGACCACATTGAAATTGGTTTATGTGTTGTCAACTCCAAGGCCCGCTGAATCGGATGACGAGACAATGGAACATGCCCGGTTAAGGAGCAAATGGGACAACGATGACTTGATGTGTCGTGGCCACATTCTAAATGGTATGTCCGATGTTTTATTTGATGTTTACAATTCAGTTGAATCGGCAAAGGAACTTTGGGATAAATTGGAGGCCAAGTATATGGCCGAGGATGCATCTAGCAAGAAATATCTTGTTAGCAATTTCAACAATTACAAAATTGTTGATACTAGGCACATCATGGAACAATTCCATGAGATCCTTAGGATCTTGGGGCAATTTACCCAACACAATATAAGTGTGGATGAAACTTTTACGGTTTCATCCATCATTGAAAAATTGCCATCTTCATGGCAAGACTTCAAACACACACTCAAACACAAAAAGGAAGATATGAATTTGAATGAGTTGGGTAGTCACTTGAGAATTGAGGAATCAATTCGGGCACAAGATAGTGGCAAGGGGAAGGGTAAGGAAATGGGATCTTCTTCAATTAACATGATTGAAGATAAATCCCATGGGAATAAATACAACAAGAAATCAAACAACAAGAAACGAAAGTTTGATGGCAACAAGAATGCGTCCAATAAGAAGGACAAGAAGTCTTGTTGGAGATGTGGCAACCCCAGTCACTATAAGCGGGATTTCAAAGTTAAGATGGAAGAAGGAGGAAGCACATCGGGTGCGGGCCAAGGATCAAAGGATCCTACTCCTAATCAAGGTCAAATTTCTGACTTTGTGACCATTCCAATTAAAAACTATGTTTCACATATTTCTGATGCATTCTATGTACAGAATGATACAATTGAATGGTGGGTAGATTCGGGTGCAACATTCCATGCTTGCAAGGACCGTGAATGGTTCAAGACTTTTGTACCGAAAAAGGATGTCTTGCACATGGGCAACGAATCTATTGTTAGTGTTGTTGGTTATGGAAATGTTGTATGGGAGTTTAGCTCCGAAAATTCTATTACTCTTTATAATGTATTGTATGTACCTAACTTGCGTAAGAATCTTATATCTAGTCCCATGTTGAACAAATGTGGGTATAAACAAGTGTTTGAAAGTGACAAATATATTTTGTCTAAGTGTGGTGTGTTTGTTGGTTTTGGGTATTATAACAATGGTGTGTTCCATGGTACGTGAATTAATCATGAATGGAGTGATCTCCATTGATTTTGTTAGATCGAAACAAAATTTAGTGGATCACTTGACCAAAGGACTAGCCAGGGACTCGGTGCACAAGTCGGCTATTGGTGTAAGATTGAAGTCCATCTAAATCTTTCAAAGTGGGATACCCAATTTCCTTCTAGTACAACGCTAGGAGCTGATTTCAATGAGGAAAGCCTATTTTGAGAAGATTGGAACACATGTTTTAATATATAATCCCAAAGGTATGTGTTTGGACGTACAAGATAAAGTGAGGTTGAAGTTTATGACTTCTTAATAGTTCTCTTGAATAATTGCATTGTAGGAGCAAGATTGAAGAGAGCTACCTAAGTGGACATGAAGTTGAGCCGCTTCAAGAAAGCTTTGGACTTAGTTTTCTATATGTTCATGATTGGATTGGGACACATGGCTCCTAATAGTGTCAAGTTTGTATTGTTAGAGATTATGGAACTAGTGTGTATCTTATCGGCAGGTTTTCAAATGAATTGATGGGTTCAAACTATTAGAGCACCCTGATTTTCGAGTTCTTGCACGTGTAATATACTATGTGTGAATTCAATCCATGTGACATTTACACTTATTGTTTTAGTAATCAAGGATCATACTAAAATGGGGGGATTTGTTGGTGATTTTAGCATGATCCAACTTATCATTTTAGTGATTGGATTACTAAGTTGAAAGTGTTTTCGAACCATTGATACGTTACATGAATTCGGAGATTGTGGAGTACGCGTTCATAAAACGTGAGGTGGTTTGAGGTTTCTTTTGGACTTGGAAATAATGTTTGGAACTTAAGAAATGAGAATTGGACTTGAAAGAATGCGAAACGCGACTTGAAAGGCTAAACACACTTGAAAATAAGCTAAAACAAAAATTTGGTGTGCAGTAGCTTTAATCCGCGGCGTGGCTCCTGGGCCCGCGGCGCGGCTTAAGGCATGATTTTCATGTCGAGCGTTTTTGTATGTTTTGAAGTCTGGTCCTTTGTTAGCCCGCGACACGGCTTAACACTAAGTCGCTGAAAAGGTGCCTTTTCAACCCAAAAGGCACAACCGAACCCCAAACGTTTTGGGGTTGTTCCAGGGTGTTTTAACTGCGTTTTTACATGTTTTAGACCATTTTTAGTCTAAATACATAAACATTAACTTCCAAGTCACTAATGGGTATGAATCAAATGTTGTGACTTTTCAAGAAACCTTTTGACCCATTATAAATACACTCTTTGTATATTTGAAAAAGGTTCCAGAATTTTTAACCTTTGTACACACTTTCAACTTAATCAATTAGAAGATAAATCTCTGCAATTGTTTTGATTGTTTTCTTTTAGCCAAGACAACAATCTAGTCTTTGTCTTATCCCAATCGAAACTTCGTGTAACCCGTGGCTAATTGGGTCAAAATATTCGAGTAGGAAAGTGTTCACCCGATTCAAAGATCAATCCGGAGTCGGTTCCGTTTCAAGCACGAAGATTGCTTACAATCCAAGTTCATAACAATAAGATGTTGATCTTTTTTGCCCCTTTTGAGATCCACTCGTATAGATCATGATTAATAATTATGACATATCAATCACTATCGTCCACATACATAATGATTTATGTCATACCACACTGCGCCAAATGTATTTGTGAGAGCAATTTTTGAAGGAAGGTCGACATTCAGGTATTGTGGGACATTCAACCTACTTCGAGCCAGCATTTAGTTGGTATTCTGCCGGTGTTCGAGCACCGGCATCCACTAACGAACAGGGAGTTTATTATTTTTTGACTTTTTTTAAAGATATTATTTAATTATTTTTTATATTATTTACAGCCTAATATTTTTTTTTAGATTAACAATTTTGGCATTGAATCCTCTCATTTTCCACCCACACACTCATTAGAAGAAACTCCTCGCATCCATCGCACAAAGCGTACCTGGATTGTTTTAAGTTAACTGCTTGGCCCACACGGAGTGAAGGATACCAGAGGCACAACCTTGAAGAAAGCCCATAATCAACTGAGACTTTTTACCACTCAACTAATAGTTCGGTGGTTACAGGCTAATATTTTCAGGATTTTTTTTCCTTCCTCTTTAAATACAACACTTCCGACCACAAATCTAAACATATCATAACACACTTTCTTACTTATAGTTCACTCCCATTCAATAGAACATGTTTTCAAACTTACGCTATCTCAACTCTAAACTCGTTCAGCTCACAAATGTCCAGGGTTGATACTCCATATGATAATAATCCATCATAATGTAACATGTAAGTAACTAGAGGGGGGTGAATAGTTACTTAATACGTTTTAACACTTTTTCGATTGATCACCAAATTCGATTAACTATGATCAACCAATTCAACTCAAACTTGATGTGTGTAGTGTATATGTTCAAAATGATGAATAAAGTAATGTAAAGAACATAGACACAAGGATTTATAGTGGTTCGGGCGGATGTTAACTAATCCATCTTAATCCACTCCCCGATTACACTAATCGGGATTTGTTCTTCACTAAGCACTTTTCTCCAAACCCGGTGGAGATCCGATTTACAAGTCTTCAACTTCTTTAGTAGACAACAAACCTAATCTTTCTATCCCTTTGAAAGATCAACTCCAACTTAGATCAACTTGTCTTCACCTTGGAGAAGTATTAATCTCCAAATAAGATTAATCAACTTCCTAAGTCCCTTTAAGGAAGTAGATCACTAAGCTAGCCTATACTTCCACTAATTGAAGTTACAAGACTTATACACTTTGTAATGATGATCCTAAGACAATACTAGGACATACATTACACTAAGTATACTCACAAGATTAATGATTTTGATTAGTAAGTTTACAACAACCAAATTCTATATCTATAAGATCATAGAATCTTCTCTTGTTTGATCACATTTGAGTAGTAATTAGAGCCCTTGTGATCTCTGGAAATAAATCTTTGAAATATGTAAGAGGGTCAACTTCAAATGCTCTTCAATGCGTGCCTTTTATGGTAGGTTTCAAAAAATAGCCGTTGATACACGGTTGCCAACACGGTCGACCGTGGTTCGACCGTGCGTGCTCCAGTCCAAAATTGGTATCCGTTGTATAGCCATTTGACTCAAATTTGAACACCACATTTTGGCACCTTTACTCCTTCTAGCACCTGCAAAAGAAACCAAACATCCTATACAAGTACTATATGCATCAAGTGTGTGAGATTTGATCTTATTGTGTGAAAGTGACATAACACTCCAATAGTGGTAAACCCAACATTCTTGGAGAAGTGTCTTGATTGATATTTTGGGAAATCTCAGTTTGGACAAGACTTAGTTAGTCACTTTAATGCATTTGGTTCAATTCTAAAGACTAGTCAATATGTCATTAACTTCCTAGTTCCAATTAATCACAAGTCATGTTCATTGTAAGTTTAGGTAGAGATTAATTGAATGATGTCTTTCTAAGATAATCATTAAGTATGTAGAGACATTAAAGTTAAGTCATACTTGAACAAGCAATCACAATTTATTACTTAGACAAGACCAAATAAATAATTGACCATAATTTCATTGTGAACCATTTTACACTTAATTTATTGGAGTAGGCTAGTTACTTGAATCCTAACTAGTAAGCACATAGCAAGCATATTAATAAAGTTGATAAATTTATGAGTATTAAACATATTAGAAAGTAGCAAGTAATACTCACACATACCAAGAGATTGTTACACTAAGATCAATCATATAGATATTTGCACAACTAATAATTTAAGCTTTTAGCAAGCTTACTTGCAATATAACATATTGCATGATTAATGTGTAAACACACATTAATGTCCAACACATGCACAAGGGAAGAGCAATCTCTAGTTGAGACTTGGTGACCATCCTAAATGTATCTAAGTGTATTTTAGGATTACAAGTCTTTACTAGTTACACTTGAAAGCATTGTTCTTCATTTAGCCTTATTTAATCACTAAGTCATCTTTAATAATAATTATTGTTCTAGTGATATTAGCTTAAGTGTGTTGATACTTGATGATCATACTAAGGATGTCAAGATAAGATTTAAGATCACAAGTTATTGTTTAACACTTATGTGTTATGCCTAATCTTGGTTAATTTGTCATTAAGACGTCATTAGGTGTAATTAACCACGATTAGTGTTTTTATGACCAAAACTCGATTGAGTATGGAGAGGGCATCTATTCTAAGTATGTTGAGAAAGGTTTCATGAATTATAGATGTCGGGAACTAGTCAAACTTAATTTGGTCAAAATTGGTGACAAAGAAAACTGCGGTCGCACTACGGTTGACCGTGGTGGCGACCGTGCAACTTGTTTTCATAAAACTGCGTTGCAATTCAGTTTGGGGTTCTACCGCTAAGTGTACGATCGACCGTACCTTGACCGTGCATTTTGCTGATCTTTAATCTCATTCTTTGAGCAATGTTTAGCTTGGTCATGTGCAAGATAAAGTATGGATTATTGACCTTGCGTGTTTTATGTTAAGATGTCAGTCATCACTTATGCATATGTATGTGTCATCATCAAAACATATTCTTTGGTTAATCATCATGCTTAACTTTGTCGTTTAGTTCATTAACCAACATTCAACCAATATTCTCCCCCTTTTTGATGATGACAAACATACAAGTGATGAGGGACATTTTGCTATAAATACGCAAGTGTTAACAATCACTTGTATCCATCTTTCTCCCCCTTTTGTCGAAGCAAAAAGGTTAGCTCCCCCTAGAACTAAGCTCGCCCTTAGAGCAAAGCTCCCCTTTAAATTGTGCACGTTGAAAAATTATTATTAAAACATGACAAGCACACATTTTATTCAGAGCAAGCACGAAACATAGTTATGCATATATTAAAATATGCACGGAAAATACAACAAAGAGCACATAAATTCATGGTATAGGTAGGCATTCTTCAAATTGCCTTGACCTATTTCTTGCGGTGAATGTAGTGATGAGTGTCTCTTATAATTCCTTCAAGTCTATTCAGATGTCGTTCGATTTTCAGAACATTCTCATGAATGACACTGCTTTGTCCTGCGATTGAAAGAAGGCTGAAGTTTGGAGGATTATCAAGAGAAGGTTCAACAAATGGTCTAGTTGATGCTCTGCATATTGGGTATGACGAAACTTGAGCAGCATAGTGATAAGAGGTTGTTAATTTGAGGTGAGCAAAAAGTTTAGTTAAGTGAAGACCATAAGGTAGTTTCAAGTAGGGTTCTTGAGCTACCTGTTGCATTCTTGATGCCATAAGAAATGCAATGTTTACCTTAAGTGAGTGTATGAGACACCACAAAAGAGTAACCTCATTTGCATTCATTCTCCAAAATATTTCACCTTTTCCATATACGTTTATGGAGATGATCTGTTGCCATAGATCATATGTTGAAGCAAGGTGATGCATTAAGAAACCCTCCTTGTTAACGGACTCAAATTTGAGTGGTACTTCACTCGGTGTTTCAAGAACACATTCTTTTTCTAACCATTCTGGAAACTCATCAAATGAGTTTGGGTTGAGAAATAATTTGATCCCGTTACTTGGAACATCCATGATGTTTCCAAATTCTTTAAGTGTCAAGGAATAGCTTTTGCCATAGAGAGTGAATGTTATCTTCATATTATCATGGAATTGGAAGTTTGCATAGAACTCGTTTATATGAAGAGGATATAGAGGTCCTCGAAGATTGAGGAAGACATTCCAATTCACACTAGAGAAGTTAGCCAGCGAATAGGTTGAAAGTTGATGTGTAGACACTTCTCTTCCTTCTACAATTGGTCTCATGACTTGATTGAAAGTGATGGATTTTGAGGGATTGTAATGGTGGGTATGAGTTTAGTTGAATGCATTAGTTTTTATAGAGACCTACTCGGTATAATTTTACTTTTTCACAAGTGGGGTAGGTTGGATGAGTAAAGTCTTTTGATTGACAGGTCAATTCTTACTTGAGAGAAGTTATTGGGCATAATAAGACAGAATGGTTTGTCAGTCTATGTACGGCTTACCCTACGGTCGACCGTGAGTTCAGCCGTGTGTAATTCTGACACGCTTAAACTTTTAATAAGATCAATTTGAATACATGTAGTAAGCACACATAAATACTTATTAAACATACATACCAAGGTTTTCCAAACATTGTTGTCTTAAACATTCAACCATTAAACAGTAGAACAGTTTCTTGAGAACTTGTTAGAATTCTTCACTCAAATCATCATCTTCCTCATTTCCTGACCTACAGGTCAAGCTTCTGATCACTCCTTTTAGCAATTTCTTCACTTTTGATTCCTTCTTCAGACTTTTGATTTGAGTTTGATCGATCTTATCCATTTTAGCATTAATCCCAAGATCTCTCACCGATTCATTTCCTTCTTCATCTTCACTGTCTGATATCTTAATAGCTCCTCTGCTCGTTCCTTCCTCATTAGTAGTTCTTCTTCGCTTGGAGGTTGATCCTCCTGTTGTCTTTGGTGGTAAGATTAGTTTGTGAGTAAATGGAAGAGAGTCATCACTTGAGATGTTGAGGTGCCTGAATAGTTTGTTGAGATGCATTCCATAGGGTAATCCTTGAGTTATTTCGGTGATAGTTCCACTCATTATGGTGGCCATTAGATAGGCAATGTTTACTTTGATGCCATGTTCCAAGCACCACATGAGAGCAAATTGAGTGGCATGGATATTGTAGTGATTTTCTGATTTGCAGTAGATGTTGTAGTCAATGACTTTATTCCAAACTTCATATTCAGAGGAGAGATGTCTTCCCAGTACTCCAGATCTCTCAATTTCAGCTCGAGGAGCATTCTCCTTGCACAGTGTATCTATTAATGCCGTTTTGTTGGAGATAAAATTCGAAAGATATGCCAGTCCATGATGCGAACTGAAGAACTCTTCACCATCTGTTGGAACTTGGAGAATGCGCCCGAAGTCCACGAGAGAGTAGCAGTAATTAGTGCCTTGAAGATTGAAGGAGACTTCGTTATTCACAAAGTTGAAGTTTGCGTAAAATTCGCGAATGAGAGATGGGTAAATAGGACCATCAAGAGCAAGAAATGCTTCTCATTAAAGAGTTTTGAATTGTCTCATGAGTTCTGGCATTTGTTCGTGGGCAACTTTTCTTCCTTCAGTGATATGACGGTCAGAGAGAAATCTAATGTTGTAATTAATTCTTTCTGTTAGATCTGATGGTGGATCGTATGAATCCTTTCTTCTTGGTTCACTGCTCTCTCCCTTTCTTCTTGCCATTTTCTACACAATGATACTTCAAATTAATTCAAAGTATATAATTTAATTGCAGGCAACAAGTTTTGCAAACTTTAATTATCATCAATACTTAGATGTTTTGATGTTAATGTTCTTCACATTTTCACTCTTCATTAGTGTCAATGAGTTTGCAACTAGATTAAGATTTTCACAAAGTTCATATGTGTTCTAGACTTTTGAGATCATCATTAATACATGCTTTGACATCTAACATTATTACACTCAATTTGTAACAATGTCATTTATATCATATGAACAATGATTCTATGAAAATCTAACCTAGATGTATAATGATTCCTAGAATTGTTCAAGGTTAAATCAATGCATAGATAGACTACTACAATCGTTTCTAAGTTGTTCTTCAAGAACAATTTTGATTGTTTGCATCAATTTGAGTTTTGATTTATTCTAGTTAGGGTTTCTTCATGGCCCTAATTCATCATACAAACACAAGTGAATGCTAGGAAACTAAGGATTAATCATACCGAAAGTAGGAATTGAGATGGAAGGAATGCGTGTTCTTCTTCGTGCGGTCGATCTCCTCAGCCGTGTGCAAGGTGTGTGTGTTTTGAAGTGAGTTTGAATGAAATAAAAGTGAAGGTTTTATTTAATTTAAAACAGAATCAGACCACGCACGGTCGAAGCACGGTCGACCGTGGTGTTAGCCGTAAAGGAATTTTCAGACGTACAAAACAGGAATCTGCGGTCGTGTATACGGTCAGCCGTGATTCAGCCGTGGATTCTTCTGATCACCAATTTCTCCACTTCTTCTTCTTTTGAGCGCGTTTTGACGATTCTTAGGTTCTATAGAATACTTGAGGACAAGTTTTCTTTCCCTAACATTGAATGATTACATCCTCCCGATGTTTAATCATCAATGATACATAATATACTATATTTATATGTATATATATATATATATATATATATATATATATATATATATATATATATATATATATATATATATATATATATATATATATATATATATATATATATATCTATATTCAATCATACACATAGTATACACAAAACGCATCCGTCTTGTATTTAGCATGAAATACATAGTTTCACAAAACACACAATCCTAATACAACTAATCTTCCTTCAATAATCTTTTAAAATCATTTTTCAAAAATAATTTTGCATTTGTAAGAAAAACCTTTCATTAATTCAAATTCTTTTTGAGAAGGTTATTCTCATTAGCATTTTGATCATTGGTTTTGATTGATTTTAAGATTACACAATCCTTGACTTATCTCTACCATTGAATTGCTAGCTTGATCCATTTTCCCCATGTTTTCAATTCTTCTAATAATAGACAATGGACTTTAATTACATGATTTGTGTTTGCTAGAGTCGTGACACACATTCATTTCATGTTTATCTTTTGATGAATCATAAATAATCATTCTTTCAAGTTTTCTTTTCAAAGCGTTGTTTTCATCAATTAAGACTTTGTTAAGTTGTCTAACATTATGTAATTCTTTCTCTAAAAGTTTTACTTTGTCACGACTACTATCATACACAAATTTAATAGTTTTGTAATCATCTAACAATTCTTCATAATTAGAAGGATAGAATACATGTACCTCATTGCAATCCATGCTTGAGACATCATCTTCTTTGAAGGGAGATTCAACCTCTTCTTCACTTTGACCATCTTGATTTAGATCATCCCAAGAACTCATGAGGCAAAAATCTTCATTTCCATCCAAACCTTTTTCTTGAAAATCTCCAAGCTTCTCCAAATTCTTTCTTACTCCTTTACCCTTTAAACTCCTAGAGTTTTCTTCTTCTTGAGAGCATAGTGAATCCCAACATTCCTTTGCACTTTCACATAAAATTATCTTTATTCTTTCTTCATTAGGAAGAACTCCATGAAGTAGTGAAATTACATCAAATTGTTTCAAAACATCATCGTTTTGAAGGGTTGACTTCACTAGTCTTGAACTTGTTTGTGGAACAAAGTCTCCTACTTTGATTATTCTCCACAAGTAGTAATCTTTGGATTTGAGATAAGTCTCAAATCTCAATTTCCACACATCAATATCTACCTTATCAAAGATTGGTGCTTTTTTCACCAATTCTTCCAAGTATCCCATCGTTTGAGTTGATCCGAGAATCGTTGACTCAAGTTTTTGCACAAAACGAATTTTGACACTTTCAAAAAAATTTATAGCGCAATGATTTGAGCAACCGCTCTGATACCAATTATAAGTCACTAGAGGGGGTGTGAATAGTTACTTAATACGTTTTTAACACTTTTTTGATTGATCACCAAATTTGATTAACTATGATCAACCAATTCAACTCAAACTTGATGTGCATAGTGTATATTCAAAATGATGAATAAAGTAATGTAAAGAATATAGACACAACGATTTATAGTGGTTCGGGTGGATGTTAACTAATCCACCTTAATCCACTCCCCGATTACACTAATCGGGATTTGTTGCTTCACTAAGCACTTTTCTCCAAACCCGGTGGAGATCCGATTTACAAGTCTTCAACTTCTTTGGTAGACAACAAACCTAATCTTTCTATCCCTTTGAAAGATCAACTTCAACTTAGATCAACTTGTCTTCACCTTGGACAAGTATTAATCTCCAAATAAGATTAATCAACTTCCTAAGTCCCTTTAAGGTATTAGATCACTAAGCTAGCCTATACTTCCACTAATTGAAGTTACAAGACTTATACACTTTGCAATGATGATCCTAAGACAATACTAGGACATACATTACACTAAGTAAACTCACAATATTAATGATTTTGATTAGTAAGTTTACAATAACCAAATTCTATATCTATAAGATCATAAAATCTTCTCTTGGTTGATCGCATTTGAGTAGTAATTAGAGCCCTTATGATCTTTGGAAATAAGCCTTTGAAATATGCAAGAGGGTCAACTTCAAATTCTCTTCAATGCTTGACTTTTATAGTAGGATTCAAAAAATAGGCGTTGACACACGGTGGCCAGCACGGTCGACCGTGGTTCGACCGTGCGTGCTCCAGTCCAAAATTGGTATCCGTTGTATAGCCGTTTGACTCAAATTTGAACACCACATTTTGGCACATTTACTCCTTCTAGCACCTACAAAAGAAACCAAACATCCTATACAAGTACTATATGCATTAAGTGTGTGAGATTTGATCTTATTGTGTGAAAGTGACATAACACTCCAATAGTGGTAAACCCAACATTCTTGGAGAAGTGTCTTGATTGATATTTTGGGAAATCTCAGTTTGGTCAAGACTTAGTTAGTCACTTTAATGCATTTGGTTCAATTCTAAAGACTAGTCAATATGTCATTAACTTCCTAGTTCCAATTAATCACAAGTCATGTTCATTGTAAGTTTAGGTAGAGATTAATTGAATGATGTCTTTCTAAGATAATCATTAAGTATGTAGAGACATTAAAGTTAAGTCATACTTCAACAAGAAATCACAATTTGTTACTTAGACAAGACCAAATAAACAATTGACCATAATTTCATTGTGAACTATTTTACACCTAATTTTATTGGAGTAGGCTAGTTACTTGAATCCTAACTAGTAAGCACATAGCAAGCATATTAATCAAGTTGACTAATTTATGAGTATTAAACATATTAGCAAGTAGCAAGTAATACTCACACATAGCAAGAGATAGTTATACTAAGATCAATCATATAGATATTTGCACAACTTATAATTTAAGCTTTTAGCAAGCTTACTTGCAATATAACATATTGCATGATTAATGTGTAAACACACATTAATGTCCAACACATGTACACGGGAAGAGCAATATCTAGTTGGGACTTGATGACCATCCTAAATATATCTAAGTGTATTTTAGGATTACAAGTATTTACTAGTTACACTTGAAAGCATTGTTCTTCATTTAGCCTTATTTAATCACTAAGTCATCTTTAATAATAATTATTGTTCTAGTGATATTAGCTTAAGTGTGTTGGTACTTGATGATCATACTAAGGATGTCTAGATAAGATTTAAGATCACAAGTTATTGTTTAACACTTATGTGTTATGCCTAATCTTGGTTAATTTGTCATTAAGACGTCATTAGGTGTAATTAACCACGATTAGTGTTTTTATGACCAAAACTCGATTGAGTATGGTGAGCGCATCTATTCTAAGCATGTTGAGAAAGGTTTCATGAATTATAGATGTCGGGAACTAGTCAAACTTAATTTGGTCAAAATTGGTGACAGAGAAAACTACGGTCACACTACGGTTGACCGTTGTGGCGACCGTGCAACTTGTTTTCATAAAACTGCGTTGCAATTCAGTTTGGGGTTCTACGGATAGGTGTACGGTCGACCGTACCTTGACCGTGTATTTTGCTGATCTTTAATCTCATTCTTTGAGCAATGTTTAGCTTGGTTATTTGCAAGATAAAGTATGGATTAGTGACCTTGCGTGTTTTATGTTAAGATGTCAGCCATCACTTATGCATATGTATGTGTCATCATCAAAACATATTCTTTGGTTAATCATCATGCTTAACTTTGTCGTTTAGTTCATTAACCAACATAACAAAAGATAAGTGCTACAATGAGAAGTGTATAAAATTAAATGAAAAAAAAAAATGAAACCTTAAATGTGTATTGAAATGACCCGTTCATATACATTATAAACGATTCACAATAGTTGATTACATCGCGAGGTATTTTGACCTCTATATGATACATTTTACAAACATTGCATTCGTTTTTAAAAGACAAACTTTTTTTACAACGAAAGTTGACGGCATGCACACCATTTCATAATACATCCAACTATAATTGACATAATAATAATCTTGATGAACTCAATGACTCGAATGCAACGTCTTTCAAAATATGCCATGAATGACTCCAAGTAATATTCTTAAAATGAGCTAATGCACAGCGGAAGATTTCTTTTATACCTGAGAATAAACATGCTTTAAAGTGTCAACCAAAAGGTTGGTGAGTTCATAGGTTTATCATAACAATCATTTCAATATATTAATAGACCACAAGATTTCCATTTATAAATATATGTACACTCGCAAGTGTATAAGAGTATTCTATAAATTGTAGGCACCCGGTAACAAGCCTTAACATTCGTGTTTTACCCTCTGAAGTACACCAGATCAGGTGTGTTTAAAATAACCTCAAAGTACTAAAGCATCCCATAGTCAGGATGGGGTTTGTCAGGCCCAATAGATCTATCTTTAGGATTCGCGCCTACCGTACATAGACAAGTAGTGTAATGTTACCAAGCTAAGGGTATATTTCTATTTTAAACCCACGTAGAATTAGTTTTAGTACTTGTGCCTATTTCGTAAAACATTTATAAAACAGCGCATGTATTCTCAGCCCAAAAATATATTGCAAAAGCAATTAAAAAGGGAGCAAATGAAACTCACCATACTGTATTTCGTAGTAAAAATACATATAACATCATTTAACAAGTGCAAGGTTGGCCTTGGATTCATGAACCTATATTAATTATATATATTTATATGTTGGTCAATATTTGTCTAACAATTTTTGGTCAAGTCATAGTGTACCACAATCCTAATGCTCGAGACTAATATGCAAAAGTCAACAAAAGTCAACTTGACCCAAAATGACTTCTAAAATTTATACGTGTTTATTATATAACTTAACTATAGTCGTTTTATATATTTAAATATATTTATTGGATTTTATAATAATAAAAGTCATTTATTAATAAAAATTTATATTAACGTTTATATATGATAAAATATACTTTTATATATCTTAAGTAGTAAAATTTATAAAGTTCACTTAATATCTTAAAACTATAGTGGTAAGTATTATTAATGTAATTATATTACGCGTGGTAAAAATATCTTTGTATTCCCTATTTATTTGATAAAATAATATTGATCATAATAATAATAAGTAAAAGTTGTATTATTTTGTAATAATAATTATTATTATTCTATAAAAAAATAACAATATTTATATTTACTAAAAATGTTATTATGATAAAATGATAATACTAACATAATAGTAATAATGATATTTTATAATAACAATGATATTTCTATTAAAATAATAACGACGATAGTAATAATAATCACTTTAACAATAATACTAAAATTCAGTTGACTATAACTTCAATTCCGTTCATCGAAACCATTCGATATCTAAATGAAAAGTTCTTAATTTTTCGCTAGCTTTCCAATGACATGCATATCATATACCCTATCTCAGTATCATATGTATCTAATTCAGGATTCAACAAACCTATCTAAGGACAATATCGAATGTACAAGCATGCATAATCCTCTATACTCGAGCACTAGTCAGGGATACACTATTGATATATAAAAGTTAAGTTATGAGTGCTCACGTATCAATATTGAGATTCAATATTGAAAGAAAGTACGTAGACGCAACGGAGATGATAAACACTAGATTGACCTCACGAGCATACCCATGAACCATACCCATCACCTCCATAGCTATAACCCATAATTTCCTTAGCTTCGACTCATTCAAAAAACTATTTTGAAATCACTCGGACATCACTCCGTCGTAATATTTTATGTATACTAATAATATCTTGAAATAATACAGAGCAAATATATATATATATATATATATATATATATATATATATATATATATATATATATATATATATATATATATATATATATATATATATATATATATATATATGTAAATCGATTGAGAGAGTTTAGAGAAATATATTTTCAAGTTTCTATGAAATAATGAAACCTATTGAATTCTATTTATAATAGATTTTTGAATTATTAAAGTGAATTATTAAAGTATGAATTATTAAAGTGAATTATTAAAGTATGAATTATTAAAGTGAATTATTAAAGTATGAATTATTAAAGTATGAATTATTAAAGTGAATTATTAAAGTATGAATTATTAAAGTGAATTATTAAAGTGTGAATTATTAAAGTGAATTATTAAAGTATGAATTATTAAAGTGAAAGTAAAGTAAAAGTAAAGTAAAGGTAAAGTTAAAGTATAGTAAAAGTATAAAAACTATGTATGTATAATACGCGTATAAATATATATAATATTAATTTAAATCGTTATATATATTTAATGAAATAAAATATAAATATCGTTATATTTATTATACTGGTTAAGTAATGAGTTGTCAAAAGTGATTCTAGATATTTATAAATGTTATATACGTTTTAATAATAAAGTTCTTTTGAAACTGAAAACGTTTTTGTACGTTTGAAAATAGATTAATAGAATATTATGGAAACCAATTCTCCACTAGCTTTTGTCTAACTTTCGTAAATGACACTTTTTATTTTTATTTATAAATAGCTTTACAAATTATTCCGAATATCGTTAAGAGGAATAGATTTCTCAAATCATAGTGGACCTCTCAACAGAGACTTGTAATCATAATTCAATGTTTCTGATAATTCAATCATTTAATATATTTTTTTTAATTTCGTCGATAATCATATTGAAACAAATACGTTCATATAAAGCATTATACTTTTAAATACTTTGTTGACATTTTCAATTTATAACATATACACATATACATACATATTCATATATGTTCATTTAATGGTTCGTGAATCATTGGAATTTGGTCGAGGTTTAAATGAATGTATAAACATAGTTTAAAATCCTTGAGATTTAACTTAACAAACATTGCTTATCGTGTCAGAATAATATAAAGATAAAGTTTAAATTTAGTCGAAAATTTCCGGGTCGTCACAGTACCTACCCGTTAAAGAAATTTCGTCCCCGAAATTTGATAGAGGTCGTTATGGCTAACAATGAGAATGTTATTATGACGATTATGAAGTTTTATCATGTCTAAGAAGTATGGATAAAATAATTCGATTACTCAAAGCGTATGAGGGAAGTTATCGTAAATGAAGGAAATAAGATTATAGTGATTCGTCATATCTTTTGACGTCATCACAATTGATCTCCGAATTTAAAGAAAATCTTTGTAATCTATGTTGGATTTGATGCTTCGGTGATTAAGGAGATTATGATTCTCTTCGAATTAATACGATAATCCATCTTAATTTCTCTGTCGGGTATTTCACTATAAATCCACCTCCTTCGTTTCCTTACAACTCACACCTTCTATTCTTTCTCCCTCAACTCATATTTTAAAGTATTTGTCAATATGCTTTATCCAGTACTGATTCTCGATATACTCCTCACTTTCATATCTGTCGTTCTTCTTTTTCATCTGCCTCCGGAAGAATCTATTTACTTCTACTATACTCTCGGTTTTATAGTGTTTTTAGTTCTTTCGTGTCTTTATATTGCTATATGCATCGATATATACGGTTTATAATTTTTGGGTGGTTGTTGGGTTTTATATCTTCCCTTATATTTCAAAGCCCCTGCTTTTGTCTTCTATAATCATAGACATCCACAGTTAATGCTCCCTTCTATTTGCTGCGATTTATACTCCAATTTCTATTTTGGAGTTTTGTCCTTTCGTTTCTTCTTCTTGCGATTAAGCAACGTTTGTAATGGTCCAGTATTCGCAGATATGAATTTCAGAATGAACATAGTTAATGTTCTAAGAAGGAAATGGTAATGGCACGATCTTGATTTGTTAATTTACCAGAATACCCTGAAAAGACCGAATCATCAAGAAAATATATTCTTGATATTTTTAGAGATTAAATAGAATACAAGAGTCGTGTAACATGGAACATGATGACGGCATGGTCTGTGAATCGTCATGTCCCATTAGAAACTCAGCATGACTTACTGTAATATAATCACTTTGATCAAGTGTCATTATATTATACTAACTCATGCTTCAGTTCCCAACACTACTTCAAAACATTCATAATTTAAACTCGAAAGTTTATAGAATATAGAAACTAATAGTTTCTTATATGATGTAACACTGATAGCGCAAAGAGATAAATGACTTCAGATAAGATTAGTTGTGAAAATATCTTCAGAAATATCGCGAATATTTATAATGAAAGATATGATAATATCTTAGAATTTCTAATATTGATGGATGATGATGAAGATGTGTCTGTAAAGGTTTAGAATAAAGAGTAAGGTATTCATTAATGACTTTAGCAGGCACTGAATCATTTGGATTCTTTGAAGGCAGATTTAGTCTTTGTGATTTGTCCATAGCCTCCTTCATAGTCTGTTCAATTCGTTTTCCAGTTCCAAACCTTCTCTTTTTCTCAGCTTTACCACCTTACTATTCTTTGTCATCAAACTTTTTACTGTTAAGATATATAGAGTTTTTGATGCTTCGTCAGCATTTCAAGAACTAGTTTGCAGTTCAAAATATTTTTCAGAACTTCACATTCAAAGTATGTAAGTCCAGGAGATAGACGTTTTACGTACACATATAACTGTTGGCGTAGACATGCTGCGAGATTTCAAAATTCTGGTTACTGTTTTTCGATGATTCGTATGACAATTCTCGTTACAAGATGCGAATGAGTAAATGATGTGATTTCAATAAATATAATGATTTTTCGAAAAGTCAAAGATAATTGAAGTTGTTGGTAAGTTTATTGCTAAGGTGGCGAGATATGAAAGGTCCCCAGTAACGATGACGAAAGGGCAACGTATCTATCGAGGTTATAATAAGACTAATCCGACTAAAAAGTCGAAGTTGACTTGCTGGAGCTGTGACAAAACTGTCTACTTTGAAAAGGAATTGAAAAGTCATTTTAGCTAATAAATGCCAAAGGGTCTGACACGGATACGCGTCGAACTATGACTTTGGCTTCGAGAGCTTTTTAGGTACATAAATGTGGGTAATATGTGGTTGGATCATCATCTCGATTGTTCATTGTTTGAAGTGTCTTCGAAAACTTCGGAGAGTTTGAACACAGTTTGTAATCGTTAATATACATATGATGTTCTAACACGGTTTTGAAGTCAAAGTATAGCTTTGAAAGATGTAGGAATCTAAGAGTGATGTCTTCTGTTAAATCATGACTTGGATTTTGATTTGTCAAAATCAGAATGCGTAATCAAATTTGGGTGAGAATGGTTGTTTTGATTTCTATACAAGAATGTATATTGTTGTGAGATTTTGGGAGTATAGTTGATGATTTGCTTAATCAGATTCGAAAAATGTAATATATTAATTGTGAATTTATATATCTCTCGGGTATTACCTACCCGTTTAAAAAAAAAAATTTCACAATTAATATTTTGTACAACAGAATTTTATTACAGTCTTTATGAAAATATATATGTGCATATTTTCTTCAGATGTAACATAGATTTAATGAGTTAATATTAAATTAAACTCATTTGATTTACGGTTGAAACTAGAACTGAATAATCCCTAAAGACTTTAGAAATTACATAACTTTTACGGAGTATTTATTCAATAAATTTGAAATTATGAATTAATACTTCGTTATTTGTTGGTGTTTGTAACCCTTGCACCATATTCTCTAAAGCCACTACTCGAGCGCGAAGCTCGTTGACTTCTTCTATTACACCGGGGTGATTGTCGGTTCGGACGAGCGGATAAATAAAATCTAGAATTTGATGTAGTATATAATCGTGACGAGATACTCTGAAAATGAGAGAGAAAATGGTGTTTCGGACCGGTTCGCCGGTAAGTGCTTCAGGTTCATTGCCAAGAGGGCAATGTGGTGGATGGAAGGGATCACCTTCTTCTTGTCTCCAATTATTGAGGAGGCTACGAACCTATCCCCAATTCATCCAGAATAGATGATGGCTAATTGGTTGATCCATTCCGGTTACACTGCTTTTGGAGCTTGAGTGGGATTCCATATCGGAATTCGAGGGACTTGAACTAATGACGAATTCCATTTCGTTCGATTGAATAAAGAATTTTTCGATATGAAATGATTTTTCGGCTATCGGGTGGTATTCTAATTACATAGAATATCTATATATATATAGCGCAAAAGATTTCGTAGATTATGGAAAAAATTACGGGACATGTCAGGCAAAGTTTACAGTAACAGATACGCTAAGATATGGATTAGCAGATACGCTAAGATATGAATTTTGTCTATACACTATTCATGCAATCAATGCAGTAAGACGTGTCTAGACTAAGAATGATAAGCAGGCAATTTCCGACAAAAATGATAAGCAAAACTTTTGACATGCAGACACGGTCGAAGTCCAGGCTCATTAATGCATCCTAACGACTATCAGTTAGACACACTAATGTAGACCTGGTTCGCTAAGACCACCGCTCTGATACCAACTGAAAGGACCCGTTCATATACATTATAAACAATTCACAATAGTTGATTACATCGCGAGGTATTTTGACCTCTATATGATACATTTTACAAACATTGCATTCATTTTTAAAAGACAAACTTTCTTTACAACGAAAGTTGACGGCATGCACACCATTTCATAATACATCCAACTATAATTGACATAATAATAATCTTGATGAACTCAATGACTCGAATGCAACGTCTTTCAAAATATGCCATGAATGACTCCAAGTAATATCCTTAAAATGAGCTAATGCACAGCGGAAGATTTCTTTTATACCTGAGAATAAACATGCTTTAAAGTGTCAACCAAAAGGTTGGTGAGTTCATAGGTTTATCATAACAATCATTTCAATATATTAATAGACCACAAGATTTCCGTTTATAAATATATGTACACTCGCAAGTGTATAAGAGTATTCTATAAATTGTAGGCACCCGGTAACAAGCCTTAACGTTCATGTTTTACCCTCTGAAGTACATCAGATCAGGTGTGTTTAAAATAACCTCGAAGTACTAAAGCATCCCATAGTCAGGATGGGGTTTGTCAGGCTCAATAGATCTATCTTTAGGATTCGCGCCTACCGTACATAGACAAGTAGTGTAATGTTACCAAGCTAAGGATATATTTCTGGTTTAAACCCACGTAGAATTAGTTTTAGTACTTGTGCCTATTTCGTAAAACATTTATAAAACAGCGCATGTATTCTCAGCCCAAAAATATATTGCAAAAGCAATTAAAAAGGGAGCAAATGAAACTCACCATACTGTATTTCGTAGTAAAAATACATATAACACCATTTAACAAGTGCAAGGTTGGCCTTGGATTCACGAACCTATATTAATTATATATATTTATATGTTGGTCAATATTTGTCTAACAATTTTTGGTCAAGTCATAGTGTACCACAATCCTAATGCTCGAGACTAATATGCAAAAGTCAACAAAAGTCAACTTGACCCAAAATGACTTCTAAAATTTATACGTGTTTATTATATAACTTAACTATAGTCGTTTTATATATTTAAATATATTTATTAGATTTTATAATAATAAAAGTCATTTATTAATAAAAATTTATATTAACGTTTATTTATGATAAAATATACTTTTATATATCTTAAGTAGTAAAATTTATAAAGTTCACTTAATATCTTAAAACTATAGTGGTAAGTATTATTAATGTAATTATATTACGCGTGGTAAAAATATCTTTGTATCCCCTATTTATTTGATAAAATAATATTGATCATAATAATAATAAGTAAAAGTTGTATTATTTTGTAATAATAATTATTATTATTCTATAAAAAAAATAACAATATTTATATTTACTAAAAATGTTATTATGATAAAATGATAATACTAACATAATAGTAATAATGATATTTTATAATAACAATGATATTTCTATTAAAATAATAACGACGATAGTAATAATAATCACTTTAACAATAATACTAAAATTCAGTTGACTATAACTTCCAATCCGTTCATCGAAACCATTCGATATCTAAATGAAAAGTTCTTAATTTTTCGCTAGCTTTCCAATGACATGCATATCATATACCCTATCTCAGTATCATATGTATCTAATTCAGGATTCAACAAACCTATCTAAGGACAATATCGAATGTACAAGCATGCATAATCCTCTATACTCGAGCACTAGTCAGGGATACACTATTGATATATAAAAGTTAAGTTATGAGTGCTCACGTATCAATATTGAGATTCAATATTTCAGGAAAGTACGTAGACGCAACGGAGATGATAAACACTAGATTGACCTCACGAGCATACCCATGAACCATACCCATCACCTCCATAGCTATAACCCATAATTTCCTTAGCTTCGACTCATTCAAAAACCTATTTTGAAATCACTCGGACATCACTCCGTCGTAATATTTTATGTATACTAATAATATCTTGAAATAATACAGAGCAAATATATATATATATATATATATATATATATATATATATATATATATATATATATATATATATATATATATATATGTAAATCGATTGAGAGAGTTTAGAGAAATATATTTTCAAGTTTCTATGAAATAATGAAACCTATTGAATTCTATTTATAATAGATTTTTGAATTATTAAAGTGAATTATTAAAGTATGAATTATTAAAGTGAATTATTAAAGTATGAATTATTAAAGTGAATTATTAAAGTATGAATTATTAAACTGAATTATTAAAGTATGAATTATTAAAGTGAATTATTAAAGTATGAATTATTAAAGTGAATTATTAAAGTATGAATTATTAAAGTTAAAGTAAAGTAAAAGTAAAGTAAAGGTAAAGTTAAAGTATAGTAAAAGTATAAAAACTATGTATGTATAATACGCGTATAAATATATATAATATTAATTTAAATCGTTATATATATTTAATGAAATAAAATATAAATATCATTATATTTATTATACTGGTTAAGTAATGAGTTGTCAAAAGTGATTCTAGATATTTATAAAAGTTATATACGTTTTAATAATAAAGTTCTTTTTAAACTGAAAACGTTTTTGTACGTTTGAAAATAGATTAATAGAATATTATGGAAACCAATTCTCCACTAGCTTTTGTCTAACTTTCGTAAATGACACTTTTTATTTTTATTTATAAATAGCTTTACAAATTATTCCGAATATCGTTAAGAGGAATAGATTTCTCAAATCATGGTGGACCTCTCAACAGAGACTTGTAATCATAATTCAATGTTTCTGATAATTCAATCATTTAATATATATTTTTTTAATTTCGTCGATAATCATATTGAAACAAATACGTTCATATAAAGCATTATACTTTTAAATACTTTGTTAACATTTTCAATTTATAACATATACACATATACATACATATTCATATATGTTCATTTAATGGTTCGTGAATCATTGGAATTTGGTCGAGGTTTAAATGAATGTATAAACATAGTTTAAAATCCTTGAGATTTAACTTAACAAACATTGCTTATCGTGTCAGAATAATATAAAGATAAAGTTTAAATTTAGTCGGAAATTTCCGGGTCGTCACATGTATGTATTGATTGTCAGAAATAAACTTACCACTACATCATTAACACACTACTTTATTTAGTCACCAACTAACTATCAAAGTAAAACATAAGACCGGGTCACTAAATCTTAACAATGACCCATTAACCCTAAAAAACAGGAATAAAAATGGTTACATTATTACTTCAGTCGCTGCCAAACCCCTAGATAAAATGGATCTCCCCTTTTAGGAAATAATCTCCTACTAGGGAAATATGCCCCCCCCCCCCCAAATCTACTACTCGGGAAATATGCCCTCCTAGGAGGAGATCACCTTCGCAAACTATTTCAACTAAAAGCACACTCTAGAAAATTATCCTCCCGGTCCGAGAGTACCCCTCCAAGTGGTGTTTGCACTATATTTTACCACATAATTTCCTTTAATATAATTCTCTAAATCACTACTAGTAATTTACAACGAATTTTTAATGCGGTGTGTCGCCTAAAAACCTCAAAACCAACCTGACATGCTTGTCAGGTTTATATTCTCCGGTTTCACCGCTTCTTCTAAGCAACTTTGAGAATTAAGTTACTACTTATTTTGTAGACATCCAAGAAGATATAAACAAGGTTACGCCAAACATAAAGATTCTGCAACATAGTTAAAAAATTTGTTATCACAACAGACCACTTGGCGGAAGCTGACATATAGAGAGCTATAAAGATGCAAAAAGTGATGTTTCGTGCTAAATAGAAGCCACGGGGAGGTATATGGTTGCATTTTTTGTAATGGACGTTTGGAATTTATTGACATTTGTTTCTTGCGTGTGTGTTTTAGGGTCTATTTGGCGTAAGATAAATCAAATGCTTCTTATGGATCTCCAAAGTGATAATTGGCGAAGCATGGTGGAGTTGATTTTGCTTGTAGCAGCGAGGATTATGGTTGTGGTTGATGTGATGACCCGTCCAAATCCATTTAGACGAATACATCATTCATCGATCTCACAGTGAGGTACTGACCTCTACATGATACGTTTTGTAAACAATGCATTCTTTTGAAAAGGCACACCATAATTGAATACCAAATTCCAAGGTTTTTGACGTTTGATGATTTCTATATTTAGACAATCACCGTAAATAATAGTTTACAATACTACATCCGTTGATAATGCAGTCAAAATAAGATACATAGTGATGATTTTGTGAATGCAACGTTTTCTCGAATAAAGCATGTATGACTCCATGCACATAGCTTGTATCACATATAAGCAAATAGCGAAAGACTTCTAGGAACCTGAGAATAAACATGCTTAAAAGTGTCAACACAAAGGTTGGTGAGTTCATATTTTTAATGTTGCGTATAATCTGTATATAAAGGTGGATCACAAGATTTCAGTTGTTTCATCCAGAAACGTTTATCAAAATATTCTACAAGATTGAGCACCCTGGTAACTAAACTTTAACGTCTATATAATAAGTACCCCTGTTTTAACATACATGCAACCAACATGTACAGTACATGCAAACCAATTTGTACTAACCTCAAATAGTATACGTCTGTTTTATAGTTCAGGCTAGGGTTTCTATACCTTGAACAGACGGGGATTTCAAGCCCTATGTATGACAACCCGGAAATTTTCAACCAAATTTAAACTTTATCTTTATATTATTCCGACACGATAAGCAAAGTTTGTTAAGTTAAATCTCAAGAATTTTAAATTGTGTTCATACATTCATTATAACCTCGACCAAATTCCGACGATTCACGAACCGTTATATATAAATAAATATGTATATATATGTATATATATATTATAACTTGAGAATATTAATAAAGTATTAAACGTATAATACTTTACATGAACGTATTTGTTTCAATATGTTTATCGATGGAATTAGAAGATAATATCAAATAATTGATTTATCAGATACATTATGATATCATTACGGGTCTATGTTATGAGGTCCACTGTGATTTAAGAAATCTATTCTTTTTGACAACATTCAGAAAATGGTAAAGTGATTTATAAGTAAGAACGTGAAGTGTAAATAACTTAGATGTTGGATATTGACAAGTTAAGTAACTCGACATTTTTCATTAAGATGATTTCATACGTTTATTTAACCTTTGAACTTTATCCCATGCTTCACCAACAAACTGTAATTTAAAAACTTGAAACCTATTATGAATATATATGATTCTGCTTTTCTAAAACATTTTATGATATATAACGATTTCCATTATTTTAACCTTTAAACAAAATGATTCTTAAAAATATATTTGGTTTTGGAAAACAAAATTATTATATTTATTTGATTTAGTTTCAAACGTACAAAAACGTTTTCAGTTTAAAAAGAACTTTATTATTAAAACGTATATAACTTTTATAAATATCTAGAACCACTTTTGACAACTCATTACTTAACCAGTATGATAAAGATAATGATATTTATATTTTATTTTATTAAATATATATAACGATTTAAATTAATATTATATATATTTATACGCGTATTATACGTACATAGTTTTATACTTTTACTATACTTAAACTTTACCTTTACTTTATTTTTACTTTACTTTAACTTTAATAATTCACTTTAATAATTCATACTTTAATAATTTACTTTAATAATTCATACTTTAATAATTCACTTTAATAATTCAAAAATCTATTATAAATAGAATTCAATAGGTTTCATTATTTCATAGAAACTTGAAAATATTTTTCTCTAAACTCTAAACTCTCTCAATCGATTTACATATATATATATTTACTCCGTATTATTTCAAGATATTATTAGTATACATAAAATATTACGTCAGAGTGCTGTCCGAGTGATTTCGAAATTGTTTTTCGAGTAGGATTGGATTAAGGAAATTATGGGTTATAGCTATGGAGGTGATTGGGTATGGTTCATGGGTATGCTCGTGAGGTCAATATAGTGTTTATCATCTCCGTTGCGTCTACGTACCTTTCCTGCAATATTGAATCGCAATATTGATACGTGAGTACTCATAATTTAACTTTTACATACTAATAGTGTATCCCTGACTAGTGCTCGAGTATATAGGATTATGCATGTTTGTACTTTTGATATTGCCTTTAGTTAGGTTATGTTGAATCCTGAATTAGTTATATATGTGACTGAGATAAGGTATAAGATATGCATGTCGTTGGAAAGCTAGTGAAAAATTAAGAACTTTTCATTTAGATATCGAATGATTTCGATGAACGGATTTGAAGTTATAGTCCATCGAATTTTTGTATTATTATTAAAAATGATTATTATTATCGTCGTTATTATCGTCGTTCTAGTTTTATCTTATTATTATTATTATTATTATTATTATTATCTTTATCAATAAAAGGATTTATAATTAAAAAATGTTATTTTTTTTATTATTACTATCGTTATTATCGTTAAAGTTATAATTAGTATTATTATTATTATCCAATTATTATTATTATTATTATTATTATTATTATTATTATTATTATTATTATTATTATTGGTATTATTATTATTATTATCATTATTAATATATATATCATTATTTAAAAATGGTTATTGTTATTGTTATTGTTATTATTATTATTACTATATTATCATTAAGATAATTATTAGTATTATCGTTACTAATGTTATAGTAACTATCATTATTAATATTAGTGTAATTAAAACAAATATTTGTAACACCTGATTATTTTGATTACTATTATTATCATTATTACCAACACGATATAAAAGATGATTAAAAGCTATTAAATGAAACGATTAGGAAATAATGGGTAAGAGTATCATGATGAAATTAAAATATTATAAGATATTGATTTAGATAAAATTATCGTTCTTATTATTTTTATCATTACTATTATTATTAAAATTATCGTTAGTATTAAAACTATCATTTTAACAAAAATTATCATTTTAATAGAAATGTCATTGTTACTATAAAATATCATTATTATTATTATTATTATTTTAAATAGAATTATTATTTTAAAGATAATATTAAAAATTATTGTAAATATTAAAGTTATCATAATTAGAATTATCGTTTTATCATAATGTCATCTTAGTAATTCTAAATATTGATATTTTTATAATAATAATTATTATTATAAAATAATACAACTTTTACTTACTATCATTATAGATATTATTTTATCAAATAAATATTTGATACAAACATATTTTACTATGTGTAATAACTTACTTTAATAATACCTATCATATTATCTTTATAATATTAAATGAACCCTATAAATTTTATTACTTAATATATATAAAAGTATATTTTATTATATAAATATAATATAAAATTTTATTTATTAATAAATAAATTATATTATTTACTCTAATAAATCTTTTAAAAATATTTAAAAATATAAAACGACGATATTTAAACTATATATTAATCATGTATAGATTTTTGGAAATTATTTTGAGTCAAATTTACTTTTGTTGACTTTTGCATATTAGTCTCGAGCATTAGGATTGTGGTACACTATGACTTGACCTAATTTGTTAGACAAATATTGACCAACACATAAATATATATAATTAATTTAGGTTCGTGAATCCGAGGCCAACCTTGCACTTGTTCAATGACGTTATATGTATTTTTACTACGAAATACAGTATGTGAGTTTCATTTACCTTTTTACCCTTTATATTTTTGGGACTGAGAATACATGCGCTTTTATAAATGTTTGACGAAATAGACACAAGTAATTGAAACTACATTCTATGGTTGAATTATCGAAATCGAATATGCCCCTTTTTATTAAAGTCTGGTAATCTAAGAATTAGGGAACAGACACCCTAATTGACGCGAATCCTAAAGATAGATCTATTGGGCCTAACAAACCCCATCCAAAGTACCGGATGCTTTAGTACTTCGAAATTATATCATGTCCGAAGGAGGATCCCGGAATGATAGGGGATATTCTTATATGTATCTAGTTAATGTCAGTTACCAGGTGTTCACCATATGAATGATTATTTTTTGTCTCTATGCATGGGACGTATATTTATGAGAACTGTAAATGAAATTCTTGTGGTCTATTAAAATGATGGAAATAAATGATTATGATAAACTAATGAACTCACCAACCTTTTGGTTGACACTTTAAAGCATGTTTATTCTCAGGTGTTAAAGAAATCTTCCGCTGTGCATTTGCTCATTTTAAAGATATTACTTGGAGTCTTTCATAGCATATTTCGAAGAACGTTGCATTCGAGTCATTGAGTTCATCAAAGATTATTATTAAATCAATTTATAGTTGGATAGTGGATATTATGAAATGGTATGCATGCCTGTCAATTTTTGATGTAAAGAAAGATTGTCTTTTAAAAACGAATGCAATGTTTGTAAAATGTATCATATAGAGGTCAAATACCTCGCAATGTAATCAACTATTGTGAATCGTTTATAATGTATATGAACGGCTCCTTTCAGTTGGTATCAGAGCGGTGGTCTTAGCGAACCAGGTCTGCATTAGTGTGTCTAACTGATAAGGCGTTAGGATGCATTAGTGAGTCTGGACTTTGACCGTGTCTGCATGTCAAAAGTTTTGCTTATCATTTCTAGTCGGAAATCATCTGCTTATCATCCATAGGAAATTACCTGCTTATCATTATTAGTCTAGACACGTCTTGCTACATTAATTGCATGAGTAGTGTATAGACAAAATTCATATCTTAGCGTATCTGCTAAATCATATCTTATCGTATCTGTTACTTTAAACTTTGCCTGACATATCCCGCAAATTCCTTCGTAATCTATGAAATCTTTTGATCTCTATATATAGATATCCTACGTAAATAGAATACCACCCGATAACCGAAAAATCATTTTTATATCGAAAATCCTTTATCCAATCGTACGAAATGGAATTTGTCATCAGTTCAAGTCACTCGGATTCCGAAATGGAATCTCACTCAAGCTCCGAAAGCAGTGTGACCGGAATGGATCAACCAATCAGACATCACCTATTCTGGATGAATTGGGGATGGGTTCGTAGCCTCCTCAATCATTGGAAACAAGAAGAAGGCGATCCTTTCCATCCACCACATTGCCCTCTTGGCGAAGAACCTGAAGCACTTACCGGCGAACCTGTTCGAGACACCATTTTCTCTCTCATTTCCAGGGTATCTCGTCACGATTATATACTACATCAAATTCTAGATTTTATTTATCCGCTCGTTCCAACCGACAATCATCCTGGAATAATAGAAGAAGTCAACGAACTTCGCGCTCGGGTAGTGGCTTTGGAGAGTATGGTGCACAGATTACAAACACCAGCAGCAGCACCAGCAGCATAACCAGTACCACCATTATCAACGCTAACAATACCATTACCACCTCCAACCACAACCGCGTTGTAAACCTCAACTTCACAATCTATCCCACGAGCATCAACGTCATACGCACCATAGATACCAAGGAGTACCAACAACAATAACTGACGAAGTATTAATTCATAACTTCATTGGAGAAACATTCCGCGGCGATTATATAATCTCTAAAGTCTTAGAGATTATCTAATCTAGCCCTAACCATAAATCAGTTAAGCGAACCAAAATGATAGAAGGAAGAGTAGAAACCCTGATAAAAATGGTGTATGATTAACAAGTTAAACTTGTTTTACCAACAGCATCAACAATACCGTCAACGTCACCAGCATCGTCAGTACAGTCAACATCAGAATCAACAACACCTATAACATCACAAACTCCGTCAGTTCAAGAATCACTGTGGACATCATTACGAATCAATAACGTGTATATTGTATCAACAAGTTATGAAGAATTAACTCATTCCCTCTGAAGAAATTATATATATATATTTTGAAATAAAAAATAAATCTTTCCGTGCTAAGCAATTGTGTGTGAATCTTAACTACTCGGTTAATTCATATTACAAATATGCAATAATGTACGTCCCTCGCCCGCGACTTAACCATCGTTAACTACAATCTCTGTCTCAATTCAACAAATTCCAATTCCTAATAAATCAAGTATATATTTGATTTTACACTTCATCATTGATGTAACCGAAACTTTTCAGATAACATCATTCGTACTTTGCGAAGTTCACAAGAATTTAACGAAAACCAACATCACATCTCAACAAATAACGAAGTATTGATTCATAATTTCAATATTATTGAAGAAATACTTATGTAACCTCTAAAGCCTTCAAGGAATTATTCAATTCTAGTTCCAACCGTAAATCGAATGAGTTTAATTTAGTATTAACTCATTAAAATCTATGTTACATCTAAGGAGAATATATACATATATATTTTCATAAAGACTGTAATAAAATTCTTATGTACAAAATATTAATTGTAAAAAAAAATTTAACGGGTAGGTAATACCCGAGAGATATATATAAATTCACAATTAATATGTTACATTCTTCGAATCAGATTAAGCAAATTATCAATTATACTTCCTACTTTCACAATAATATACATTCTTTCATAGAAATCAAAACAATCATACTCATTCAAACCCAATTACATATTCTGCTTTTAAAATCTCAGAATTCAATTCGAGATATAACCGTTACCATCACTTTTAGATTCCTACATCTTTCAAAGCTATACTTTGACTTCAAAAGTGTGTTAGAACATCAAATGTATACAAACGATTACAATCTGTGTTCAAACCCTTCAAAAATCTCTGAAGACACTTCAAATAATGAGCAATCGAGATGATGAACCAACCACATATTACTCACAGTTATGTACTTAAAAAGCTCTCGAAACCAAAGTCATAATTCAACACATATCTGTGTCAGATCTTTTGGCATTTATTAGCAAAAATAACCTTACAATTCCTTTGCAAAGTAGCAAATTATATCACAGCTCCAGCAAGACAACTTCGATTTTTTCATTCGGAGTAGCCTTATCATAATTTTGATATATGTGATTACCCTTTTGTTACCGGAGAACCTTTCATATTCCACCACATTAGCAATAAACTTACCAACAACTTCACTGATCTTGGGCATTTCGAAGAATCTTTATATTTATCGAAACCTCATCATTTACTCATCTGCCTCTTGTAACGAGAATTGCCATACGAATCATTGGGAATTAGCAATCAGTATTTTGAAATCTCACAGCATGTTGACGCTAACAGTTATACATAACGTCTATTTCTAAGGCTTACATACTTCGAATGTGAAGTTTCTGAAAAACACTCTGAACCGCGAACTAGTTCTCGAAATGCTGATGAAGCAACAAAAACTGTAAACGACCTTAGCAGTAAAAAGTTTGATAATAAAGATTAGTGTAGTAACAAAGCTCAGAAATAGAGAAGTTTTGGAACTGAAAAACGGATTGAGCAAAGTATGAAGGAGGCTGTGGACAAATCACAAAGACTGAACCTGCCTTCAAAGAATCCAAATGATTCGGTGTCTGCTGAATTCATTAACAAATACCTGGCTCCTGATACAAAACCCTTACAGACAATATTCTTCATCATTCTCTGATATTAGAAATTTTAAGATATCATCGTATCTTTCATTATAAATATCCTCCATATTTCTGAAGATATTTCCATAACTATTCTTATCTGGAATCATTTATCTCTTTGCGCTATCTGTATTACATCAAAAAGGAAACTGTTTAGTTCCTATACTCTGTAAACCTTTGAATTTAAAATATGAATGTTTTTGAAGTAGTGTTGGAAACTGAAGCATGAGTTAGTATAATATAATGACACTTGATCAACGTGATTATATTACAGTAATTCATGCTGAGTTTCTAAATGGAACGTGATGATTCACAGATCATAACATCATCATGTGCCATGTTATACGACTCTTTTATTCTATTTAACCTCTAAAATATCAAGAAAATATTTCTTGATGATTCGGCCTTTTCCAAGGTATTCTAGTAATTTGACAAGTCAAGATCGTGCCATCACAATTTCCTTCCTAGAACATTAACAATGTTCATTCCAAAATTCATATCTGTAAATTCTGGACCATTACAAGCGGTGCTTAATCGCAAGAAGAAGAAACGAAAGGACAAAACTCCGAAATAGAAATTGGGGTATAAATTGCAGCAAATAAAAGAGAGCATTAACTATGGATGCCAATGATTATAGAAGATAGAAACAGAGACTTTGAAATATAAGGGAAGATATAAAGCCCAACGACAAACCAAAAAAATTATAAATCATATATATCGATGCATATAGCAATATAAAGACACGGGAGAACTAGAAACACTATAAACCCAAGAGTATAGTAGAAGTAAATAGATTCTTCCGGCGGTAGATGAAAAAGAAGAATGACCGATATGAAAGTTATAAGTATATCGAGAATCAGAACTGGATGGAGCATATTCATGAATACTTTAAAATATGAGTTGAGGGGGAAAGAATAGAAGGTGATAAAACATGACTAGGAACTTAGAAATCAACAGATTTAACTCACACAATGACGGAATAAGTGAATCAAACCCTCTAGTGAATAGGTTAAGCTTTTTGGGATTAATTTAGTCATACCACAACTAAATCAAGTGTGATTAGATCAACACCTAGAGCTATTATTCACCACCTGGGTGATTTGGGTTGAGAGAGAATCGGAGGAGCTCACCATATCTGAGTGTGTGTAACAAATGAGAGGCTTAACCTAAAATGAAGAACATAAGACTTTATATACCCCTGCTGTTGACTCACCCGTACGATTCATCCATCACACATACGAGTTGGCTTCATCAGCCGTACGGGTGATCACTCACTCGTGTCTTCTCATTTTGGTTGTAATTGTGACTTAGCTCAGCATCAACCGTGCGTATGAGCCTGTCAGCCGTACGAGTGAGGCTTCACTCAGACGTCTGACTAAGTCTAACATAGTCAAACATCTAAATCTCATTCCTGCAGTTGCTGTAACCACATACAAACACGGATAGGATAATAACGAACGATCATGGTGGCCTATAAACTGTTGTACCTGCAATGGACGTGGGTAGATGTCTAGGGACTTGCATAAAAGGCATCAACAGAAGGTGTGAGTTGTAAGAAAACGAAGGAGGTGAATTTATAAGAAAATCTCTGACAGAACAATTTAAATGGACGATCGCATTTAAAGCGGATCCTAATTCCTTTTGTTACCGGAGAATCAAATCTTATTACAAAGATTTTCTTCAAATCCCTTGAAATCTGGAAATCAATCATATCTACGTCAAATGATAAGATGAATCTACACTTACTCATTTCACTCTTCTATGTTAGCTTCATTCGTACTCTTCATATAAATGGATTGTTTATCTAAATTATTCGCTGATGATAAAACTCTAATTTTCAGCCTGTATGCATCATGAAAACATAATTATTATCATTCACGACCTTTCCACTCAAATTTCGGGACGAAATTTCTTTAACGGGTAGGTACTATGACAACCCGGAAATTTTCAACCAAATTTAAACTTTATCTTTATATTATTCCGACACGATAAGCAAAGTTTGTTAAGTTAAATCTCAAGAATTTTAAATTGTGTTCATACATTCATTATAACCTCGACCAAATTCCGACGATTCACGAACCGTTATATATAAATAAATATGTATATATATGTATATATATATTATAACTTGAGAATATTAATAAAGTATTAAACGTATAATACTTTACATGAACGTATTTGTTTCAATATGTTTATCGATGGAATTAGAAGATAATATCAAATAATTGATTTATCAGATACATTATGATATCATTACGGGTCTATGTTATGAGGTCCACTGTGATTTAAGAAATCTATTCTTTTTGACAACATTCAGAAAATGGTAAAGTGATTTATAAGTAAGAACGTGAAGTGTAAATAACTTAGATGTTGGATATTGACAAGTTAAGTAACTCGACATTTTTCATTAAGATGATTTCATACGTTTATTTAACCTTTGAACTTTATCCCATGCTTCACCAACAAACTGTAATTTAAAAACTTGAAACCTATTATGAATATATATGATTCTACTTTTCTAAAACATTTTATGATATATAACGATTTCCATTATTTTAACCTTTAAACAAAATGATTCTTAAAAATATATTTGGTTTTGGAAAACAAAATTATTATATTTATTTGATTTAGTTTCAAACGTACAAAAACGTTTTCAGTTTAAAAAGAACTTTATTATTAAAACGTATATAACTTTTATAAACATCTAGAACCACTTTTGACAACTCATTACTTAACCAGTATGATAAAGATAATGATATTTATATTTTATTTTATTAAATATATATAACGATTTAAATTAATATTATATATATTTATACGCGTATTATACGTACATAGTTTTATACTTTTACTATACTTAAACTTTACCTTTACTTTATTTTTACTTTACTTTAACTTTAATAATTCACTTTAATAATTCATACTTTAATAATTTACTTTAATAATTCATACTTTAATAATTCACTTTAATAATTCAAAAATCTATTATAAATAGAATTCAATAGGTTTCATTATTTCATAGAAACTTGAAAATATTTTTCTCTAAACTCTAAACTCTCTCAATCGATTTACATATATATATTTACTCCGTATTATTTCAAGATATTATTAGTATACATAAAATATTACGTCAGAGTGCTGTCCGAGTGATTTCGAAATTGTTTTTCGAGTAGGATTGGATTAAGGAAATTATGGGTTATAGCTATGGAGGTGATTGGGTATGGTTCATGGGTATGCTCGTGAGGTCAATATAGTGTTTATCATCTCCGTTGCGTCTACGTACCTTTCCTGCAATATTGAATCGCAATATTGATACGTGAGTACTCATAATTTAACTTTTACATACTAATAGTGTATCCCTGACTAGTGCTCGAGTATATAGGATTATGCATGTTTGTACTTTTGATATTGCCTTTAGTTAGGTTATGTTGAATCCTGAATTAGTTATATATGTGACTGAGATAAGGTATAAGATATGCATGTCGTTGGAAAGCTAGTGAAAAATTAAGAACTTTTCATTTAGATATCGAATGATTTCGATGAACGGATTTGAAGTTATAGTCCATCGAATTTTTGTATTATTATTAAAAATGATTATTATTATCGTCGTTATTATCGTCGTTCTAGTTTTATCTTATTATTATTATTATTATTATTATTATTATTATTATCTTTATCAATAAAAGGATTTATCATTAAAAATGTTATTTTTTTTATTATTACTATCGTTATTATCGTTAAAGTTATAATTAGTATTATTATTATTATCCAATTATTATTATTATTATTATTATTATTATTATTATTATTATTATTATTATTATTATTATTATTATTATTATTATTATTGGTATTATTATTATTATCATTATTAATATATATATCATTATTTAAAAATGGTTATTGTTATTGTTATTATTATTATTACTATATTATCATTAAGATAATTATTAGTATTATCGTTACTAATGTTATAGTAACTATCATTATTAATATTAGTGTAATTAAAACAAATATTTGTAACACCTGATTATTTTGATTACTATTATTATCATTATTACCAACACGATATAAAAGATGATTAAAAGCTATTAAATGAAACGATTAGGAAATAATGGGTAAGAGTATCATGATGAAATTAAAATATTATAAGATATTGATTTAGATAAAATTATCGTTCTTATTATTTTTATCATTACTATTATTATTAAAATTATCGTTAGTATTAAAACTATCATTTTAACAAAAATTATCATTTTAATAGAAATGTCATTGTTACTATAAAATATCATTATTATTATTATTATTATTATTTTAAATAGAATTATTATTTTAAAGATAATATTAAAAATTATTGTAAATATTAAAGTTATCATAATTAGAATTATCGTTTTATCATAATGTCATCTTAGTAATTCTAAATATTGATATTTTTATAATAATAATTATTATTACAAAATAATACAACTTTTATTTACTATCATTATAGATATTATTTTATCAAATAAATATTTGATACAAACATATTTTACTACGTGTAATAACTTACTTTAATAATACCTATCATATTATCTTTATAATATTAAATGAACCCTATAAATTTTATTACTTAATATATATAAAAGTATATTTTATTATATAAATATAATATAAAATTTTATTTATTAATAAATAAATTATATTATTTACTCTAATAAATCTTTTAAAAATATTTAAAAATATAAAACGACGATATTTAAACTATATATTAATCATGTATAGATTTTTGGAAATTATTTTGAGTCAAATTTACTTTTGTTGACTTTTGCATATTAGTCTCGAACATTAGGATTGTGGTACACTATGACTTGACCTAATTTGTTAGACAAATATTGACCAACACATAAATATATATAATTAATTTAGGTTCGTGAATCCGAGGCCAACCTTGCACTTGTTCAATGACGTTATATGTATTTTTACTACGAAATACAGTATGTGAGTTTCATTTACCTTTTTACCCTTTATATTTTTGGGACTGAGAATACATGCGCTTTTATAAATGTTTGACGAAATAGACACAAGTAATTGAAACTACATTCTATGGTTGAATTATCGAAATCGAATATGCCCCTTTTTATTAAAGTCTGGTAATCTAAGAATTAGGGAACAGACACCCTAATTGACGCGAATCCTAAAGATAGATCTATTGGGCCTAACAAACCCCATCCAAAGTACCGGATGCTTTAGTACTTCGAAATTATATCATGTCCGAAGGAGGATCCCGGAATGATAGGGGATATTCTTATATGTATCTAGTTAATGTCAGTTACCAGGTGTTCACCATATGAATGATTATTTTTTGTCTCTATGCATGGGACGTATATTTATGAGAACTGTAAATGAAATTCTTGTGGTCTATTAAAATGATGGAAATAAATGATTATGATAAACTAATGAACTCACCAACCTTTTGGTTGACACTTTAAAGCATGTTTATTCTCAGGTGTTAAAGAAATCTTCCGCTGTGCATTTGCTCATTTTAAAGATATTACTTGGAGTCTTTCATAGCATATTTCGAAGAACGTTGCATTCGAGTCATTGAGTTCATCAAAGATTATTATTAAATCAATTTATAGTTGGATAGTGGATATTATGAAATGGTATGCATGCCTGTCAATTTTTGATGTAAAGAAAGATTGTCTTTTAAAAACGAATGCAATGTTTGTAAAATGTATCATATAGAGGTCAAATACCTCGCAATGTAATCAACTATTGTGAATCGTTTATAATGTATATGAACGGCTCCTTTCACTATGGATCCATATATAACTACTCGCGCCCACCAGTTCTTATAACCGGCAGTTACTAGCTACCAAATGTGACACCGCTATTTTTTTTATAATAAATACGTGGCGGAAGCATAATATTAATTAAATACGATATCGACATAAATACGATATCGACATTTGTACAAACCGATGTCACGTGTCATTAAAACAATTTACATATTAACAGGAAGAGACGTAAATACATCTGTTTTCAAAAGTACACGGTTCATATTCTAAAAGACCACATCAGAGTTAACCCTATCAAACATAACATCATCATGCCCGTCTTCTCCCAAAAGCACTATCTACAAAAGCTAACAACCTGCAGGGAGGAGATGGAGGGGAATTAGCACGAAGCTAAGTGAGTAAGACTAACTACAGGCCATAGCATACATAAGCATTATACTAATCATGTCACAATAGTCTAACACACAAACATCACCCAAGTGCCATCTACAGAGACTCTGGTAGCTTGGCCAAACCATTAACCACCAGCTGATCGGACTGGGGCTTACCAGAAGTTCCTCCACCACCGTATGTATATACATAATCCACATACGACGGACGTGTCATTCACATATATATACACCACGGTTGTCTAGGCTACCACAGAGGAACCCAACCCGCAGGTTGATCTCTCCTACCGAGGCTACCACACAATAGGGACGCACCGGGTTCCAGCAGACAAGCATCAACTTACATGCAGTCATCACAAGTACTAACTAACCACAACAATAAGTATATCTAACAAGCATGGCAATCATAAATATAACATGCTTCTATATACTATATTCTCCAGTTAGTCCCACTCACCAAATACCAGCAAACGAGAAGGTATTCAGCTATCTAATCACTGAACCTTCTCTTTCTCCTTTTCTCCTGAGAAAAACATATACACAAGTTAGTTTCTGTTTGTTAACATCAAATAACGCAATATATAAATTTTTGTATCAAAAATTGTCTGCCATAAATTTTTGCTTAACACTTATGCACTTTTAAAATTTACATCCTGAACATCAAAATACAAACGGGCAGCATAACGGCTAAAAATCAACACTTAGGTAAAATATTCTGACCTGGACACTCAATCAGTCGACTGACTCTTACAGTCAGTCGACTGTCGACACAACCGGTCGACTGACCTTCCCAGTCGTTTGATTCATTTGGTATTACAACAATCGGCCGAAGGTAAATCTCAGTCGATCGGTTCACTAAACAGTCAGTCAGTTGTCTTTGTCAATCGGTCGGTTCAACCCTCAGTCGGTCGACTGTCGACCGACAGTCGGCCGAGTGTGTTCATCTTCATCAGAAACTGAACAAAGGCTACGGACTTCACGATGAAATCCTCAAATCTCGATCTAGAGCTCATTTTAAACACCAAAATCGACCACAACTTATTCACTACATGTTATAGACTCAAAACCCACAACAATTTGACCATAACAACACTTAAATCACTTGTTTTGACACAAATTCAAGCTTTTTACAAAACTCACACAAAACTATGAATTTAACAACGAATTGAACACAAAAACACATGTTACTTACCTTGATAGACTCAGTAAGCAATAACAAACACGATTCTAACACCAATTTGAGCTCAAAATCAATGTTTAAGGATTAGGGTTTGATTGAAGGTGGAAGGGAAGGTACGGTGTGTGTTTTGGGAAGGATCTGGAAAATGCAAGAGAGAGACTGCCTAAGTCATCTAAAGTGGGTTTAATTCCCACACTGTGTGACACACGGGTATTTATCAGTTATCTGATATCTTTCATACGTCATTTGGCGACCCAAACGAAGCCCAAATTAAATAAACAAACCTGTTCTGTGACCCTTGTCACAAACTGGTCTTAACCACATCATTATTTAATAGTAAATATTAAATAAAAATAAAAGCATATAATAACACAATACTAACTTAAGGATAAAATAGTAATCTTACAACTAGGCTCGATTGAGGATGTTATAAATCTACCCCCTTAAGAAGATTATGTCCTCGGAATCTGGTCAAGGTCAAACAAATGGGGATAGCGCGCCCTCATTAACTCCTCAGTTTCCCACGTCAAGTTAGAACCTAAACTGTGCCGCCATTCCACTAACACCATAGGAATCTGTTTCTTTCTTAGCTTTTTGACTTTCTTGTCCACTATTCTAACCGGCTCTTCTACTAACTTCTTAGTTAAATCAACTTCCAAATCCTTCAATGGAAGAATCTGACTTTCATCGTCTACTTTACACTTTCTTAAATAACAAACATTAAACGTGTTGTGTATTCCTGCTAACTCTGATGGAAGATCTAAAACAACAGTCTGATCATTCATAATTTCTTTGATCGAAAATGGCCCAATAAACCTCGGTGCTAGTTTACCACGTTTACCATGGCGAAACTTTCAGATAAACACGATCACCTACATTAAATGTCACAGGACGTCTGCGCGGATCAGCATACATCTTTTGTCGGTCTCTGGCTGCTTTTAACTTCTCACGTGCAATTTCAACCTTTTCTGCAGTTATCTGAACAATTTCGGGACCTGCAAATTGTTTCTCACCTGCTTCTAACCAACACGTAGGAGTTCTGCATTTTCGACCATACAACATTTCATATGGTGGCATTCCGATACTCGAATGATATGAATTGTTGTAAGCAAACTCTATCAATGGAAGATGCGAATCCCAAGAACCACCATATTCTAAGACACACGCTCTCAACATGTCTTTTAATGTCTGAATCGTCTGTTCACTCTGACCGTCTGTCTGTGGATGATATGCTGTACTTAGATTCACACGTGTACCTAAATTCTGTTGTAAACTGTTCCAGAAGTTCGATACAAACCTAGTATCTCTATCGGAAACTATTGACAACGGTATACCATGTCGACTAACGATCTCTTTCAAGTACAATTATGCCAAATCACTTAACGAAGCTGTTTCACGAGTAGCTAAAAAGTGAGCACTCTTTATTAAACGATCCACAATCACCCATATCATGTCGTGTCCTTTCTGGGTTCGGGGTAACTTGGTTACAAAATCCATCGTTATATGATCCCATTTCCACTGAGGAATTTCTAACTGTCTTAGAGATTCATACGGTTTCTAATGTTCTACCTTAACTTGCACATAAATATGACATTTTTTGACAAAATTCGCAACATCTGTCTTCATTGTCGGCCACCAACACAATGTTTTCAAGTCTCTATACATCTTTGTACTACCTGGATGCACTGATAATCTCGATTTATGCGCTTCAGTAAGGATTAAATCCCTCAAATCTCCAAGCATAGGCACCCAAATTCGGTCATTATAGGTCTTTAATCCTCTAGAATCATTGCATAGGTCAAATTTTCTTTTAGTCATTTGTTCAGTCTTTAGGTTTTCGTCATTCAAAGCTACTAACTGAACGGTTTTCAATCGATCAATCAAGTCTGAAATTATTTCAATTCTCATAAATCTAACATTTTCGATGGTTTTCTTGCGACTCAGAGCATCTACGACCACATTTGCTTTACCCGGATGGTACTTAATCTCACAATCGTAGTCTTTAATCAAGTCTAAACATCGACGTTGATGCATATTTAATTCCTTCTGCGAGAAGATATATTGTAGACTCTTATGATCTGTATAGATTTCACAATGCGTACCATACAAATAGTGTCTCCAAAGCTTCAAGGCAAACACAACTGCAGTTAACTCTAAATCGTGAGTAGGGTAGTTTCGTTCATGATTCTTCAACTGTCGTGAAGCATACGCTATAACTTTATTTCTCTGCATCAAAACGCAACCCAGACCTGGCGCATCGCAGTAGACCACAAAATCTTCTGTTCCCTCTGGTAAAGCTAAAACCGGCGCTTGACATAACAACTGTTTGAGAGTTTGAAAAGCCTTTTCTTGTTCATCAGTCCATCGAAAGGCTACATCTTTTCTAATTAACTTATTCAACGGACCTGTTATTTTAGAGAAGTCTTTGATAAATC
The DNA here is from genome assembly GCF_046630445.1 of Rutidosis leptorrhynchoides. Classification (NCBI taxonomy): domain Eukaryota; kingdom Viridiplantae; phylum Streptophyta; class Magnoliopsida; order Asterales; family Asteraceae; genus Rutidosis; species Rutidosis leptorrhynchoides. The sequence continues at coordinate 574,859,721 of NC_092335.1, forward strand.
GGCGGTAATAACCTGCTAAACCCAGAAAACTCTTAATTTCTGTCGGCGTTTTTGGTGAGTTCCAATTCATTACGGCCTCTATCTTAGACTGGTCCACTTTAATACCCTGTTCACAAATCACATGACCTAGAAACTGTACTTCCCGTAACCAAAATTCACACTTAGAAAACTTGGCGTACAACTGTTCCTGTTTCAGAAGTTCTAATACCAATCTCAAATGTGTAGCATGATCTTTCTCGGTTTTCGAATACATCAAGATATCATCTATGAAGACAATCACAAACTTGTCAAGATACTGACGATACACCCTGTTCATTAAATCCATAAACACTGCTGGCGCATTGGTTAACCCGAATGGCATAACTAAAAATTTATAATGACCATATCTAGTTCTGAACGCTGTTTTCGGTATATCGTTCTCTGCAACACGTACCTGATGATACCCTGAACGTAAATCAATCTTTGAAAAGTAAGAAGCACCCTGTAACTGATCGAATAAATCATCTATTCTCGGTATCGGATACTTATTCTTTATTGTTCTCTTATTCAAATCACGATAATCTATACACATATGAAGCGACCCATCTTTCTTTTTCACAAACAACACAGGAGCACCCCACGGTGAAGAACTTGGTCGGATAAACTCCTTATCTAACAGTTCCTGAATTTGAGACATCATTTCTCGGATTTCTGACGGAGCTAATCTGTAAGGAGCTTTTGCAACTGGCGTAGCACCTGGAACCAAATCAATTTTATACTCTACTTCACGTACTGGAGGTAACCCTGGTAAATCATCTGGAAATACTTCTGGATATTCTGACACAATGGGAATATCAGTTACCTGCTTCTTCTCTTTCTTAACATCAATCACGTAGGCTAAGAATGAATCAAACCCTTTCGTTATTACTTTCTGAGCTTTCATTAGGGAAACCATAGGGAAGTTAAATCCACTGCGCTCTCCCCTAGCTATCACTCGGGATCCGTCAGTCAAACGGAAAGAAATCATCTTCTTATCACACTTAATATTAGCCTTATTAGCTCTTAACCAATTCATACCTATGACTACATCAAAGCTAAGTATAGGCATCAACAAACAAGTTAAAGGGAAGGAATGGCCGTCGATTTCGATGGTAATTCCAGACACAAATGATGTGCATGGAACCATTTTACCATCAGCTACTTCTATTCCCAAAGGCGCATCTAACATCCTAACAGGCAACTTCAACTTATCACAAAAGCCTAAGGACATAAAAGAACGATTTGCTCCAGAATTAAATAACACACGAGCTAGTAAGGAATTAACCAAGAACATACCGGTAATGATGTCATCGGTAGCGGTTGCAGCGTCTACCGTCATCTGAAATGCCCTTGCCTCTGCTGTTGGAGGATTCTTTCTCTTCTGCCCGGCAGTAGAAGCAGAAGATCCCCCAGAAGTTACAGACCTCGCCCCTGACCCTGCCCCAGAACCGGATCTTGACGCAGATGGACAATTTGCTGATCTATGCCCCTCTTGATGGCAACTCCAACAAACATTAGACTTAAAAAAACAAGCTGTTAATTCATGACCTAACACTCCACATTTCAAACACCTTCTGGTCATTAAAGAACACGGGCCGGTATGGGTTGGCTTACAAACATTACACCACCCAGACTGACTTGAACCTGATCCATTAATACCAGACTTACTTTTCTGTTTAAACCCGCCTGACTTTTTACCACGAAAATCGGGTTGCTTACTCGACTGCTGATTTGACTGTCCACCCGATTGACCTTCTGATTTAGCCCCAAAAGATCCGATTCTCGAACTTTCTCTTTTTGCTGCCATTATATCACCTTTTGTAACTTTAGCCATCTCATGAGCCTGCGCCAAGGTTGTTGCAAATCTCGCAACGGTTCTGTACTCTGGCTTAATCACCCGCATAAAATACTGAATCTTATCTTTCTCAGTTGGTACCCACTGTTGAACAATCCTTAACTTCGATGTAAAATCTCTGAAAACCTCATCAATCGTCATGTTTTCGGTCATTTTCATACTCAGAAACTCAGTTTTCAATCTTTCCATCTCATACTCAGAACAATACTGCTCACGAACCTTAGCGGCAAATTATTCCCAGGTAATCTGGCTGATTTGTTCCTTGGGTAAATATGCAGTAATAGAATCCCACCATTCCATTGCTTCACCCTTGAGAAGCCTACTAGCAAATAACACCATGGATTCTGGCTCACAAAAACATGCTTCTAACGCCCTCTCCACTTCTCTTAGCCAATTGAGCGTCATCGTAGGATTTGTGTGACCACTGTACTCAGGAGGTTTGTAGTCCATAAACTGTTTATAGGTACACTTCCTTCTTGTCTCAGGGACTTAAAATGGGTATATCATTTGATTAGGAAAATTCTGGTTAAACGGAAATGGCATTTGATAGTTTTGATAGGTATTTTGTGGAAACTGTGATTGGGAACTGCCACCGGCTTATTATAAAGGTTTGAAGGAAAAGTTGTGTTTAACGCAGTGGTATTAGGGTTCCATTGCGCCCGTTCTTGTTCCAATTCCTTAATTTTCTCCTGAGCTTCTAGTAACCGACTTTGAAGTTCTATTACTTCTTGAGAAGTTTCTTCTTCGGAAGACACATGTCCATCTTCGTCAGGGGCTCTAAAAGTACCAGTTCCAGGGACAGTAGGGCCAGTAGCGATTGCTTGATTATCTGCCATTACTGCACTACCACAACACTCACACCAAAGATTAGTATAAATTCTGTTAGTACTAACAACTAACACATATCCTATCCTAATACTCACTTAACCCATCCCCAGCATGTTATGTTTGACATGACTCTTCTAAGTTTGGGAACATGACATGTAGATCACAATGCACATGCTACCAAACTCAGCTCTGATACCAACTTGTGACACCGCTATTTTTTTTATAAAAAATACGTGGCGGAAGCATAATATCAATTAAATACGATATCGACATAAATACGATATCGACATTTGTACAAATCGATGTCACGTGTCATTAAAACAATTTACATATTAACAGGAAGAGACGTAAATACATTCTGTTTTCAAAAGTACACGGTTCATATTCTAAAAGACCACATCAGAGTTAACCCTATCAAACATAACATCATCATGCCCGTCTTCTCTCAAAAGCACTATCTACAAAAGCTAACAACCTGCAGGGAGGAGATGGAGGGGAATTAGCACGAAGCTAAGTGAGTACGACTAACTACAGGCCATAGCATACATAAGCATTATACTAATCATGTCACAATAGTCTAACACAAAAACATCACCCAAGTGCCATCTACAGAGACTCTGGAGGCTCGGCCAAACCATTAACCACCAGCTGATCGGACTGGGGCTTACCAGAAGTTCCTCCACCACCGTATGTATATACATAATCCACACGCGACGGATGCGTCATTCACATATATATACACCACGGTTGTCTAGGCTACCACAGAGGAACCCAACCCGCAGGTTGATCTCTCCTACCGAGGCTACCACAATAGGGACGCACCGGGCTCCAGCAGACAAACATCAACTAACATGCAGTCATCACAAGTACTAATTAACCACAACAATAAGTATATATAACAAGCATGGCAATCATAAATATAACATGCTTATATATACTATATTCTCCAGTTAGTCCCACTCACCAAATACCAGCAAACGAGAAGGTATTCAGGTATCTAATCACTGAACCTTCTCTTTCTCATTTTCTCCTGAGAAAAACATATACACAAGTTAGTTTCTGTTCGTTAACATCAAATAACGCAATATATAAATTTTTGTATCAAAAACATTCCGCTAAAAATTTTTGCTTAACACTTATGCACTTTCAAAATTTACATTATGAACATCAAAATACAAACGGCAGCATAACGGCTAAAAATCAACACTTAGGTAAAATATTCTGCCCTGGATACTCAGTCGGTCGACTGACTCTTACAGTCGGTCGACTGTCGACATAACCGGTCGACTGACCTTCCCAGACGTTCGATTCATTTGGTATTACATCAATCGGCAGAAGGTAAATCTCAGTCGGTCAGTTCACTAAACAGTCGGTCGGTTGTCTTCGTCAATCGGCCGGTTCAACCCTCGATCGGTCGGTTCATCTTCATCGAAAACTGAACAAAGGCTACGGACTTCACGATGAAATCCTCAAATCTCGATCTAGAGCTCATTTTAAACACCAAAATCGACCACAAGTTGTTCACTACATGTTATAGACTCAAAACCCACAACAATTTGACCATAACAACACTTAAATCACTTGTTTTGAGAAAAATTCAAGCTTTTTACAAAACTCACACAAAACTATGAATTTAACAACGAATTGAACAAAAAACACATGTTACTTACCTTGATAGACTCAGTAAACGATAACAAACACGATTCTAACACTAATTTGAGCTCAAAATCAATGTTTAAGGATTAGGGTTTGATTGAAGGTGGAAGGGAAGGTACGGTGTGTGTTTTGGGAAGGATTTAGAAAATGCAAGAGAGAGACTGCCTAAGTCATCTAAAGTGAATTTAATTCCCACACTGTGTGACACACGGGTATTTATCAGTTATCTGATATCTTTCGTACGTCATTTGGCGACCCAAACGAAGCCCAAATTAAATAAACAAACCTGTTCTGTGACCCTTGTCACAAACTGGTCCTAACCACATCATTATTTAATAGTAAATATTAAATAAAAATAAAAGCATATAATAACACAATACTAACTTAAGGAAAAAATAGTAATCTTACAGCTAGGCCCGATTGAGGATGTTACACCAAAGCTTAGGGATTTTCGGTTGAAATTTGGTGTAGAATTTAGTATGTACTTGTATCCATTGCATTTAAAATAAAGTGCATGTATTCTCAGCCCAAAAATATAGATTGCAAAAGCAATTAAAAAGGGAGCAAATGAAACTCACCTTAGCAGCACATAAGGTCATTCACCAAAAAGTGACCGAAACTCGGAATGCAAAATTAACCGTAGATCTCAACCTAGAGAACATATGTTGGTCAATACATGTCTAATAAGCTAGGTTGGGTCATAGTGTATCACAATCCTAATGCTCGAGACCGACATGCAAAAGTTAACAAAAGTCATCTCAAAAGTCAACCTGACCCTATATGATCTTTAAATCTATACATGTTTATTAACATAGTATAAGTCTTGATAATTGAACGAATTTATAGTTTAACAAACTCAAAATATTATTTATCTCAGGAGCTATGTTATATTTGAATTATCATGGCAATCGAAAATATTTCATTATTTCATATAGTTTCCCAATACTTGTAAAATCAGATTATAGTGTTTATAAAGCTTTAAAACATGATAAGACAATCAACTTTGATAATTGTTCAACAAGACTAGACGTGCCTTATATAGAAATTCATTTACTCAATTAGTAATATTTGAAAATGCAATTTATCAATCTTATAAACAGTTGTTTAAATATCAATTGCAGATTTAAAAGCAATTTCAATTAATGTTAATCATAATTCAGTTGACCATAACTTTTAATCCGTTCATCGAAATCACGCGATTTCTAAATGAAAAGTTAATAATTTTTTGCCATCTTTTCAAAAAATGCATATCATATACTTTATATCAGTAATATATGTATTAAATTTGTGATTCATCATAAACTATCAAACCACAAAATTAAAGCATACAAGCATGCATAAACATATATACTAGAGTACTAGACATGGATACACTATTAAATATATAAAAAATAAGATATGAGTGCTCACGTATCAATATTGAGATTCAATATTGCAGGAAAGTACGTTGACGCAACGGAGATAATAAACACTAGTTTAACCTCACGAGCTATACCCCCGAACCAAATCTATAACCTCCAAATTTATAACCCATAATTTCCTTAGCTCTATCCCGCTCATAAAACTCGTTTTGAAATGATTTACTCATAACCTCGTTGTAGTATTTTATGTGTATTATTAATAATAATACTAATACTACTAATAATAATTAGGTTAATAATAATATTAATCTTAATAATAAAAATATTAATAATAATAATAATATAAATAATAATAATAATATAATAGTAATAATATAAAGATATATATTACTCTTACAGAAGAAAGAAAAAAAAAAGGTGTAGGTTGAGTCGAGCAGAAATCGTGTCTATTTATAGTACTTTTCCAAAGACTGTAGCCCATGCGATCGCATGAGTTTCATGCCCATTTGCCATGCGATCGCATGGCTAGCTGGTACGCACCCAATATGTTTTATTTTCTTGTTTGTCGACATATTTTTCACTGTAGCAAATAGTGTTTACTGTAGCAAATAGTTTTACTGTAGCAAAGTCGTTTTTACTGTAGCAAATAGTGTTTTACTGTAGCAAGTCGTTTTCACTGTAGCAAATAGTGATTTTCGAAAAAACACTGTAGCAAAATGATTTTTACTGTAGAAAATAGTGATTTTCGAAAACACTGTAGCTTTTCGGGTACTGTAGCAATTCGAAAATACTGTAGTAAATTAGTGTTTTACTTGTTCATCTTAAATGTTTTAGTTAACTTATCTAAATATCAATCGAATCAATAAACGAATGTTACTATCGTTTACTAAATAACTTGAAATTATATATATGTATATATCTTTATTTAATATACATAAATCAGTTTTTAAATACACATTACAAGTTATTTATGAATAATTAATATTCCAACTTATGGTATATATATATATATATATATATATATATATATATATATATATATATATATATATATATATATATATATATATATTTACAAATAGATGTTCGTGAATCGTCGATCAATAGTCAAAGGTTAACTGAATATATAACATTAGTTTAAAAAAGTTTGAGAATCAATATTACAGACTTTGCTTATCGTGTCGGAAACATATAAAGATTAATTTTAAATTTGGTCGAAAATTTCCGGGTTGTCACAGTTGCAAAGTTTTGTCTTCCATCATTTGTTTTTTTGGCAGAAAAGGAATTATCGTATTTTCAATAAGGTCTTCGATATAGAGCAACATGTCTTTGATGCAATTGTTTCCATTGTTCGCTTAAATCTTCTTACAGTTAGATTCAAATGCTCAACAAATGTTTCATGGATTAAGGATATATGGAAGTTGGATGCAGACTAATGCTCATGGTGGCTCTTGAGTTTTAGTATGTGGTTGTAGATGTGTTTTGACCGTGATTGTCTGTGTTAGTTACATAATTAACGTGTAGCCATTGTGCTTTGATACAGACATTTTTTTAGAGTTTTTATAATATACATCGGGATAAATTCTTGACCTAATATATATATATATATATATATATATATATATATATATATATATATATATATATATATACACCTTAAAATAATGAAGTCATCATTTTCTATGTTTTTTCAATAAAAGTTTCTATTTTAAGGAGTTTTGTTTAACTAGTAAATTAATAATGTAAGTAACTCAATTGTTGGCTTCGCTCCCAGATCGCTTCGTGAGCTCATTTAGTAGACAACGCGGGGGGGGGGGGGGGGGGGGGTGAGGGGGGGGGGGGGTCCTTGTGGTATATTCAAAACTACAAGCAGAGTCTAAAATAATTTTTTTACATGAGGGGTTACTGTGGTATGCATTTGTTTCACAAGGAGTCCATTTTGTTAATGGCGTTAAATTGGCCCGTTAAAATCCATCATGTACAATGCACATGAGGGTAAATTGGTCTTTTAATCTCTTTCAACATCATTCACCTTTCACCTACCTAATTTAAAACTAACCTGCTATTTTGAAAATAAAATTATCAAACAATCAAACAAATACAAATATAATTCTAACTCAAACACAACGGAAAAATCAAAACCCAACACCTGTTCTTGCAATTTGGGGTGGCCGGAAACCATTCAAAGTACATCCACCGTCGCTGTCCACCATCTGTTACGAAGTGAAATTGAGATTTGCGCGTGGTGTTAATCAAAACATCCAACATTAAAACTAAAACCTTGTGGTTGGTTTGTAATTCTTGTAAACTATAATTGAATCTAGGTTTATAATTGTAGTTGTTTGAAGATCAAGAAGGATTAATAAGGAAAACAAAGAAGAGAAGAAGAGATAAGAAAATGATACCCCCATGTGCACAACATGTGAGGGAACCTAACAACATTTTAACGTGTGTTAGTAAAATGGACTTCCCGTGAAACAAATGCATATCATAGTGACCCCCCATGTCAAGAAAAATTCTTTAAGTCTCCATTTGTAGTTTTAAACATACCACAACCCCCCCCCCCACCCCTTGATGTAAATTTGTCTAGAAATTAATTGTTGTTTGTGTTTTATTTTTAGAAAAAATTACACGGTTGTTCCTAATGATTGGTTCAAATTACACGGATTGACCTTAGGTTTCTTTATACTTGGATGCCTCCAATGTTTGCACTTGTTACGCGATTGATACCCGCTACTAACGTCCATTACATATTTCGTTAAATCTTACATATTCCTAACACATGAGGGCAAACAGTTATTTTACATATTTCTTCCCCAAACCGTTAAACATTTGAGAACCCAACTCTTCTTCATCTTCACTTATTCAATTTCAACACCACAACTCTTCACCATTAAACATTTCAGAACCACAATAATCCATCTTTCTCAAAATCATCACCACCACCATCACCATTATAAGTTTATTACCGCCATTAACATCAACAACATCACCTGTTTCAAGTACGGTAAGGTCCCCTTTTAGTTTTCGTGGTTTGGCGGTGCTGAGGACCATCGACCATTTTGATTTGTAACCATCATCGACACTTTGAAGCGACATCGATCTGTCACCATGATCTACCATGGAAAGAACACCAATCTGTAATCACCATTGACCTTGACTCTTTTGGAAGCGCAAAGTCCAATCAATTCTATCTGTATATACAATATCATGTTTGAACCACCATTGATATGTATATCGATTTTGACCCGTACAAAAGGTTTCATCAGAAGTGACGGTGAAGGTTTATGTAAATGGGTTATCTTATATATAAATATATAATATATAATGTTTTGTTCATGCTTAAATAATTTTTTTTTCTTTATATTGATGTTAAATTGTGGATAAAAGAGAATGAATGAATTGGATTTTAATTAGATGAAACTATTTGAATGTTAATGAATCAGGGTTTGTGAATTTGGGGTAAGAATTAGATGAAGGAGATGAAGAAGATTGATGAATAGACAAAAGCACCCTCATGTGCACTGTATATGAGGTCATTTAACGAAGCATGTCTAACGTATGTCAAGAACATGTATCAAGTGTGTAATAAACCTTAACAATGGGGGCATCCATGCAAAAAAAAAACCCTAAGGTCAATCCATGTAATTTGAAACAAACATTAGGAACCAGCCGTATAATTTTGTCAATTTTATATAAATGTGAGCTCATTTTAATTAGGAAGAAATATATAATAAATACTCCGTAATATATTTTTCTAATGCGCGCCTTAAGAAAGAATATAGAATTTTTCTATTGACAGTTTTAAGAGCTGTCTTTAAAAACATTTTGTATGCATAAATTGTTTGTACGTATATTATAAATAATCAATCACCTCTTGGTATTAACCGTCATCAATCAACTTAAAGTTCAACCACTTAATACATGAAATTAATTCTTAATGACAACTCTAAAGACTGTAATAATTAGAAAACATAACACAACAACAACAACAACAACAACAACAACAACAACAACAATACCCAATCCCGCAAGTGCGAGGTATGGGGTAGGTGAGATGTAGACAATCCTACCTCTACCCTATAGTAGAAGAGAAGTCATTTCTCTGTCCATAGGCAGGACCCGTGTTCGAACAAAGTCGTCCCTCTCTGTACTCGAGAGTAGAGAGATTGCTTCCGGTGGACCTCCGGCGAGAACGGAATCAATACTAAAAACAGAAAGCGATGCATACCTAAGTGTGCCGTACGGAGCTCATGGAAGGCGCAAGCAATGTTACACCAAAATAACGATAGGCAAGTATAGACACATATAAACGTATTTAGATGCACATACAAAAAAAAATATACATCCATACACATACATATATAAACCTACATACATGCATAAACATACATACCCACATATATAAGCATACCAACATACATAAACGCGCATACAACATCCATAAACATACTTCTATACAAACGTACATAATCATACCTACATAAACATAAACATACATATATAAATGCATACCTGCGTAAACATACATGCATACTTCCTTACATAAACATACATCAATACATTCATACGTACACGAAAAGACAAGCATACCTACACATACAGCTACATACAAGCACACAACAACACACACACATGAAACCCATATAAACACTATGCCCTAACCGCATAAACAAGTATATCCTAGTAAGTCTTACGCAGCACAGAACAAACCTATGTACAAAAGATAGAATAAATAAATAATATATATAAATATAAATATATATATATATATATATATATATATAATATATATATAAATATATATATATATATAAATAAATAAATATATATATATATATATATATATATATATATATATATATATATATATATATATATATATATATCACATATAAATATACATACATACACACACTAATACATACAAGCACAAACCTAAACATACATACACGCACCCATAAGGATCATATAAAAACAATGCACTTAACATAAATAAACAAATATATCTTAAGCAAACATAGGACATAAAACATACATACATACATAACTGCATACATAAACATACATACCTGCATCCGTACATACACATTTAAACATACATACGTAATCATACAAAACAACCATTCATAAATATACAAAACAAAACCATCCAAGCCTAAACATCCTTAAAAAAAATAAAAAATAAATAAAAAAAATCACTCATCTATTCTAATTCTAGACCTCCACAAATTCCTATCAGAAGTCATGTCCTCGGTCAACAAAAGCTCCTTCATGTCGATCTGCACTCGATCCTCCCATCTACGCTTAGGTCTACCTCTTCTTTTAACACCGTCCACCGTGAGGGCCTCTACTCTTCTAACTGGAGCCGTTAGTGGGCGCCTCATAACATGGCCAAACCATCGAAGTCGTTCTTCTCTAAGTTTGTTGATGATACTCCCAACTTCAAGGTTTTCTCTAAAAACCACATTTGGTATCTTATCTAACATGGTTTTACCACACGTCCACCTAAGCATCCTCATCTCAGCCACCTTCATCCTTCTTTCCAGAGCCTTCGTCAATGGCCAGCGCTCTGAACCATATAACATGGCAGGTCTAATTGCCACCTTGAAGAAATTTCCCTTCAGTTTAAAAGGTACCTTCTTATCGCACAAGACTCCGGTCGATGCTCTCCACATCATCATTGAGTTCATTTTCATTCCCGTTGAAGTCGCTCATAAGGTATTCAGTTTTTTGTCTACTTATTCTTAGACCATTTCGTTCTAAGACCTCCCTCCATAGCTCAAGTTTTCTATTTAGCTCATCCTTGGTTTCCGATACTAAAACAATATCATCGGCAAAGATCAAGCACCATGGGATGCTGTCATGTATCCCTTGAGACAACTCGTCGAGGATTAAAGCGAAAAGAAAATGGCTAAGTGCCGATCCTTGGTGTAGGCCAACTTCCACCGGGAAAAACTCCGTGTTTCCCACATGCGTCCGAACACGAGACTTCGTACCATCGTACATGTCTTTAATAGCTCTGATGTAAATACTCGGGATACCCCGATGTGACGATCGCTCCAAATCCATATAGACGAATACGTCATTCATCGATTTCATTGCGAGGTATTTGACTTCTATATGATACGTTTTATAAACATTGCATTCTTTGGAAAAGGTATACCATAATGAATATTTAAATCCAAGGTTTTTGACATCTGATGATTTCTATATATAGACAATCACCGTAAATAATAGTTTACAATAATACTTCCGTTGACAATGCAGTCAAAATAGATACATGATGATGGTTTTGTGAATGCAACGTTTTCTGGAATAAAGCATGTATGACTCCATGCACAAAGCTTGTCTAACATATAAGCAAACAGCGGAAGACTTCTAGGGAAGCTGAGAATAAACATGCTAACAAGTGTCAACACAAAGGTTGGTGAGTTCTAGTTTTAATGTATCGTATAATCTGTATATAAAGGTGGATCACAAGATTTCAGTTGTTTCATCCAGAAACGTTTATCAAAATATTCTACAAAATTGAGCACCCTGGTAACTAAACTTAACGTATATATAATTTGTACCCTTTGTATAATCATCTTAATAATACACGCAAACCAACGTGTACGCTTCTCAAATAGCATACGTCCGTTAAAAGGCTAGCGCTCTAGCTCGGACGGGAATATCAAGCCCTATGGATCCATATACTACTACTCGCGCCCACCAGTTCTTATAACCGGCAGTTATTAGTTACCAAAGCTAAGGGATTTTCGATTCAAACTCAGTACAGAATTTAGTATGTACTTGTGTCCGTTGTTTTTAAAATAAAGTGCATGTATTCTCAACCCAAAAATATATATTGCAAAATCATTTAAAAAGGGAGCAAATGAAACTCACCTTAGCAGCACATAAAGTCGTTCATCGAAATGTGACCGAAACTCGGAATACCAAATAACCGTAGATCTCAACCTAGAGAACATATGTTGGTCAATAAATGTCTATCAAGCTAGGTCTGGTCATAGTGTATCACAATCCTAATGCTCGAGATCGACATACAAAAGTTATCAAAAGTCGTTTCAAAAAGTCAATCTGACTCAATACTATAGTTGAATGATCAGGGCAATCGAAACATTTTAACATTTCACATAGTTTCCCAATTCTTGTAAAATTAAACTATAGTTTTTATAAGGCTTTAAAATATGATAAAATAATCAATTTTGACAATTGTTCAACAAAACGAGACGTGCCTTATAGAGAAATTCATTTACTCGATTAGTAATATCTAAAATTCCAATTTATCAATCTCATAGACAAGTTGTTTAAATATTAATTTCAGATTCAAAAGCAATTCCAATTAAAGTTGATCATAATTCAGTTGCCCATATCTTTTAATTCGTTCATCGAAATTTCGCGATTTCTAAATGAAAAGTTATTGATTTTTCGCCAGATTTTCAAAAATATGCATATCATATACCTTTTATCAGTAATATATGTATTTAATTCGTGATTCATTATAAACTATCTAACGACCAAATTTAGTATACAAGCATGCATAAACATATATACTCGAGCACTATACATGTATACACTATTAATATATAAAAGATAAGATATGAATGCTCACGTATCAATATTGTGATTCAATATTGCAGGAAAGTACGTAGACGCAACAGAGATGATAAACACTAGTTTGACTTACGAGCAATACTTCCGAATTATACCCATAACCTCCATAGCTATAACCCTTAATTTCCTTAGCTCTATCCCGTTCGAAAAGCTTGTTTTGAAATAATTCGCTCATGACTCCGTCGTAGTATTTTATGTATAAATACGAATAATAATAATAATAATAATAATAATAATAATAATAATAATAATAATAATAATAATAATAATAATAATAATAATAATAATATATATAGGGAGAGCAGATAGATAGAGAAGGATATATGTTTTTACTCGAACTGAAATCGAACGAATTTATAGCATCATTTCTGTCCGAGCACCTCATGCGATCGCATGAGGTTTGTATGGGATTCTCATGCGATTGCATGAGTCCCTCAGCCAGCTCACAATGATTTGTCTCGTTGTTCGTCGACATATTATTTAATTATATATAATATATTTAATTTATATAATTAATTATATATTATATTATATTCACGTGCATAGTTGACTTGTAATTTTTGGTCCGTTGACTCGTACGTTGTCACTCGACTTATGTCCCGGTTCCGGTTTCTCGAATGCATTTTCGTACGCTTAGAAAACTAGTATTTTTCATTACGCGACGTGTACCTTTATCAAAAATTAAACTTAATCATTGATAAACTATGTCACTCGAAGTGTAGCTTTAATCAATTAAGTGTTTTGGTTATTTGCTTCTATAAATCATCGTCTCGTAGTATATACATATACATATAAACATTTTTATTTTGAAATAGTGTTTTACTGTAGTAAAGTTACTGTAGCAAAGTTTTTTTACTGTAGTAAATAGTGATTTTCGAAAACACTGTAGCTTTTAGGGTACTGTAGCAATTCGAAAATACTATAGCAAATTAGTGTTTTACTGGTTCATCTTAAACGCTTTAGTTAATTTATCTAAATATCAATTGAATCAATAATCGAATGTTACTATCGTTTACTAAATAACTTGAAATCATATATATATATATATGCACATTAAGTTATATATATATATTGTTCGTGAATCGTCGAGAACAGTCAAAGAATAATTGATTATATGAATATAGTTCCAAAACTTTCGTGACTCAACATTACAGACTTTGTTTATCGTGTTTAAAACATTAAATCATTTAAAGATGAAGTTTAAATTTGGTCAAAAATTTCCGGGTTGTCACACCCGATCATTGAGGCTATTTCAGATCAATGCCCGTGGAACACAATCATATGCTTTCTCTAAGTCTAAGAACGCCATGTGTAAGTTCTTTTGCTTTTCCCTATGCTTCTCCATAAGGCTTCTAATGATATGAATCGCCTCCATCGAAGAACGGCCTGGCATGAAACCAAATTGGTTCTCAGACACATTTGTCTCGCGTCGAAGCCTAGTATCAATCACTCTCTCCCAAAGCTTCATGGTATGGCTAAGTAATTTTAAACCCCTATAGTTACTGCACACTTGAGCATCCCCTTTGTTCTTGTAGATGGGAATAACCTCGCTGAGTCTCCATTCAGTTGGCATTTTTTGGCTTCTAAACGTCTTGTTGAAGAGACTTGTCAGCCACCTCACACCATCATCGCCCAGGCATCGCCAAGCTTATATAAGGATTTGGTCCGGTCCTACACATTTATTTCTTCCTATCTTTCTTAGAGCCTCTCTAACTTCATCCTCTTTAATCATCGAGCAGGGACAGTTGTTTTGATACTCTTCTATTGATGTGTCATCCCGCTCATCGTTGCGCTCAGATCTACCCTCAATGAAAAGAGACGAGAAATACTCCTCCCATCTTTCCTAATTCCATCTTCCTTTACGATGCTTTGGCCAGCTTCATCTTTGATAAATTTAATATTATCCAGGTCCCTTCTTCTACGCTCCCTTGCCTTAGCTATCTTGAAGATATCATTTGCTCCCTCTTTGGAGTCTAGTCTCTTGTACAACTCTTCGTACGCCTTATCTTTTGCACGCGCAACTACCTTCTTAGCTTCTCTTTTGCCTCTTTATATCTTTCTTCTGCCCTCGTTCTGTCAACAAGTGCACCGTCCCGAAGGGTGATGAGCTCCCTGAACCTTACATGTTTAACCGCGACTTTGGCTTGGACCTCCTCACTAATCCACCAAGATTCCCTACTTGCCTTATGTCCTCTGAAAGTCCCTACTGTCTCACCTAGGGATTCTTTGGCAACCCCCTAATGGTGGATGCTAAACTATTCCACATACGATAAACGTCAACATGCGATACATTATACATTTCTTCATCTACTCTTTCGACCACCTTCACTCTAAAAGATTCTGCGTTATCTCCGCTCAAGTTCTTCCATAGGATTCTAGGTAAAATTGCTCTCACACTCCTGTTGGTTCGTCTCTGAATTTCTAAATCCATGACCAACAGTCCATGTTGAGAGTAACAAGACAAGCCTGTCAGGACCTTACAGTCTCTATATGTCCTAAGGTCACCTTTACGTAGCAGCAGATAATCAATCTGAGTACTACGCCCCCCGCTATGAAAAGTAGCTAACTGGGCCTCCGTCTTTCTAAAGAAAGAGTTTGCAATAACTAAATCGTGGGCGATGGCGAAATCGAGGATAGAGCAACCTTCTTCATTTCTTACTCCATACCCAAAACCCTCGTGGGCACCCGCATAACCCTCCGCACTAGCACCTATGTGACCATTGAGATCGCCCCCTATAATCAGACGATGATCAGCCGGGCACCCTCTCACAACCTCATCTAGAGATACCCAAAAACGTCTCTTATCTTCCTCTCCTAGACCCGCATGAGGTGCGTAAGCGCTAATGACCATGAAAGTTTCCTCCTCAAAAATAAACCTAACCGACATAATCCTATCGCTAAACCTACTTACGTTGACGACATTATCCTTATAAGGCGAACCTATAATGATTCCTACCCCGTTTCGTGCTCTCCTAGAACCCGAGAACCATACCTGGCGGTCCTTTATCCTGGTAGCACCTTCACCCTTCCATCTAGCCTCTTGAACACACACAATGTCCACTCTTCCCTTAACAAAGGTGTGAACAAGCTCATGAGACTTGCTAGTCAAAGATCCTACATTCCAACTACCCACTCTAATTCTAGCCGGATTCGCTACCCTATTATCTCCCCTACAACTTCCTATGCTACCCACCCCTAAGCTAGAAGGACATGACCTCAAGTTACCATAAGTGCGTGAAACGTCTATCTTAGGAGACCCAAAATAAAACCAAAACTACAAATAAAATAAACAAATAAACAAACAAACAAATAAAATAATTTAATATTAATATAAAGAATATATAATAAACGTATTTTTTTTTTTTTTTTGCATATATGATACACTAAATTGTATTTTTATTTCATATTAATATAATATTTAATTTATTTATATTTATATTTAATCTATATTAATTTAATTTAATATCTACTTTTTACCTTTTGTTATTTTTGGGAAAAGCAAAACTATGTCCATGATTAATTACAAATTCTGATGGTAAGAAAATTTACGGATATATTATATACACCGTAATGTGTGACACAAAGAAATATGCCAACAAATCCATAATTACTCTAAGGTCTAATCCTTACTTATATAGTAACATTTAACAAAAATCTTACGTCGCTATAAACTGATGTAGTCGAGTCAAATACAATTTGATTATACGCAGTGAATTTCAAATTAAGAACAAAATCTTATCCGTCTACAATTATTGTTTTTGGACAAATGTCGAAAAAGCAGTGCTTGACAATTGGGAGCTAACTTATTTTAAATTAGTATTACATTACATATTAGCAGTGTTGCAAAAAACCCCGTTTACTCCCCGTTTAATCCCCGATTAATCATTTTTAAGGGTAGTCCGTTCCGAATTTTGAAAATCTGTTTAATTAATTGGTCAACGTCGATTGATAAGTCAAAATCAAATTTGGTAATCAAAGTCGGTCAAAGTCAAAATTGGTCAACATTTTAACATGAAGTTGAACTAGAATTTTCAAGATTTTGAACAAAATGAATACTTTTTGTGACGATCGCTCCAAATCCACTTTAGACGAATACATCATTCATTGATTTCATAGTAAGGTTTTGATCTCTATATGATACGTTTTGTAAACATTGCATTCTTTTAAAAAGGCACACCATAAATGAATATATAAATCCAAGGTTTTCGACGTCTGATGATTTCTACGTATAGACTATTACCGTATATAATAGTTTACAATACTACATCCGTTGACAATGCAGTCAAAATAAGATACACGGTGATGATTTTGTGAATGCAAAGTTTTCTTGAATAAAGCATGTATGACTCCATGCACATAGCTTGTATAACGTATAAGCAAACAGCGGAAGACTTCTAGGAACCTGAGATTAAACATGTTTAAAAGTGTCAACACAAAGGTTGGTG